>NC_056725.1:1667875839-1668175839 GCF_019279795.1 Protopterus annectens
GGGGGTTGGGGGTATGGGGAGCATGTCGTGCATTTGCCACCTGGTTGGTGTGCCAGTAGAAGGAACATCCATTTTTGTCAGGGGGGAGAGTGCATATATCTAACTGTAAAAAGCAGTGAAGTACTTTTTTTTTTGCTCTTAATTGTTCTCCACTTGTTTCACTTGAAGAGTTGAGGGGGGTGGGCCAGTGGTCCATAGCACTGGCACAGAGTGGTAACTGAACCAGCTATGTTTCTACCATCAGTAGATTGACTCTTTGGAAAGTTGAATGTTATAAAAAGTCAATGATTTCTCCATGAGATCATGGGACAATGGGGATCAGGGAATATATCCTTTCCACACTGTAATGCAACCTTAGAGTTGATAGTCACAATCAGCTGGGGCTGTGGGGGTACAGGGCCCGCCCCCCTGAATAAACACAGATTTTTGTTATTTATTTTTCATTTTTGATATTGTGGAATGTCTAGCATATGGTCCGTCTTGACCATATACAATTTGATGTTCTGCAACTTTGATGTTACACTATAGACAAATATATATATATATATATATATATATATATATATATATATATATATATATGTGTGTGTGTATATAAAGTTTTCCAGTCTTAGGGGGTAAGATGCTTCCCTCCTTCAAGGAAAAACATTAATCCACAGGGAAAAATGATAATTCTTGAACATCAAAGTTAATGTCTCAGCCTCTTTAATATTTTGCATTTCTTGAAGAGATATCAATTTCTAAACAAGTTATAACTGCTTAGTTCATTTGAAGTCTCAGGTGAGACTGGTTACAGTTCATGTTTCTTTTTTCTTGGTTTTAAGACATTATATGTTACCTCTACAAAGGTATGACTTAAAAGTTTTGTGTGAGCTAGAAAAGCAAATATACATTTAGCCGATAAACACTTAGTAGAGCTTACTTAAGGGAACAGAAAAAAGACCCGATAAGAGAATGATTTAGGGGGGTTGTTATTTTAGTTATTCTGTAGGTATCCTATCTCAGCAGAAAAACTGAATGAGCTCAAAAGACATACTAGAGTAGATAAGAAAAGTCCGTTATTAATAGTTGGCCAAACCAGATAGCAGTATGCAAAGATTTCAAAACACATTATTTACACAGAGATATTTTGTGTGGGCAAGGCTTAATGTTTAAAATGAATAAACTGATCATCCTAAGTCAAATGAGAGAAGCTGTTAGAAAAGACACGAATTGCATGCATTATTTCAACATCAGTAAAGCTGTTACCAGTTGTGTACTTCCTATTCGTGACTAAGTGGACTACAGAAGTCCATGTAAAGTTGTATAGCAATATTACCAATATTAGCTGCAACAAAATCATTACCAATATTTGAGATGTGGAAGGGTCATCATGACGCTACATCAGTATGATGAAACGTAAAGAAAAAAGTATCAAGAACGTTCTAGTCAGTTTGTTTAATAATGTATTTTTTCCCTGTTGACATTGAACTTTATTGTGCAATCACAATAAATACAACATAAACTGTTTACCTAGCAACCAACTACACAAACTATCTCAAAATATATTCTACACCTTAAATCCTTTTAGATAAAGAAATACCCTTATATACTTAGAAATCAAATATACGTCATAAATATTAAAACTATCCTACTGTTGCCAGTTTCCCCCAGTTGTGATTATTTTATAATTTCACCCAAACCAGATATTTCTTTTACTTGTCAAAGTTTCTAAAAATCTCCATTATAAATTCAACAGTCAGTTAAGAACAGATTCAGAGCACTTCTGGTGTAGGGTGCCTTCATTATGTACATATTGCTGATTATCACTTCAGACCCAAATCTAATTTGATGCTTTTGTTTGCTTAATAGCTGGAGAAATTAATGAAATATGTTTTGCCGAAGTTCTGTTTTTATGAACTATATACATGACACACTAGAATAGTCATAACAGTAACATTTCAAATGGTCTGTCACTAAATAGTATAACTTGCTTTGCTTTCTAGTATAATCTTCATTTTCAAAGACAGGGAGATGGAAATTATTTTTATGTCTCTTTTGGGATATGTCTCTCTAAGAGGGGGAGTTAGTACAGCTGGATATCATATAACTGAATACTTGGGGCACTTGTAAAGATCTTGAAGTAAAAACATAAGATTGGTTTCGTAAAGGCCTGTACTAAGTATACACTTACTATAGCCTTTCTGAGTGAATAGACAGCACAAGCAATGTGATAGGGATATTCCTGAATACAGAATGTGTACATTTACTTGTAATCTTTACAAATCCCAAGGCTCAAGTCTCTTACTTCTCAGTTTCAGGATCTCACAAACTAGTCAGACAGAATTAATTCACTAAAGAGTACTGTACTAGAAGGTTAGTGGGGGAACAGCATGTTAGATTTGTAGCTGCCAACACCTGAACTGCCTGGAGTGGTCAGACTATGATTAATATTACTGTGTATAGGAGATGAAACTGCATTAAATAAGGAAATGGTTTATACGCATATGACTGTGGGTGTGTGTGTGTGTGTGTGTGGGGGGGGGTTGTGTGTGAGGGAGAGACATTGACACATAACTACAGGATTGCATATGAGGTACAGTTGATTTTAATATATGCATGGGATAGGAATTCAGTATAAGATGATTTTCTTTTTGGGGGCTCCAGGGAATGACATGTATGGAAGCAGGAGCAACATGCATATCATCATCATCAACCCCCTTCATCCCATTTTCTTCATGGGGTCGGGGTGTCATTTTAACTGTCTCCATCTCTCTCGATTCAATACCACACTCCTGCCTTCTTTGACACTTATGCCTGACTGTCGAAGATCTTCTCGCACACAGACCATCTACATCTTTGCTGGATGCCCTCATTTCCTCTTATGTTCTTCCTGTCTGGCCCAGTCTTCTTCACCAAATTGTCTTCTGTTTTTTTGCACATGTGCCCGAACCACTGTAATCTGTTGTCTTTTAACTTTATTGTAATTAAAACTACTTTACCTTCTGCTCTTGTCTCCTCATTTCTTCATCTGTTCCACAGTGTGGATCCTACCACCCTTCTCAAGCACTTCATTTCCATCACCTCTAGTTTTTTCATCTGCTCTGCTTTTACTGCCAGGTTTCTGTACCATACAGTAGCACTGGTTGCACCACTGTTTTGTACACATTGTAAAAAACACAGACTAAGCCGAAAAACTTTTTAAAAACGAAACAAACACTCAAATGGACGGTTAACTGCTGAGGATTCCACAAAGCACAAATGCGTTTAGCGCTTTCATTCACCTTTAATTAGAACGTGAACTTCATCAGAAAAAACGGGAGCTCTCCCCTGCTCCCGTTTTAAACAAATTTACAGGAAATGATGCAATAGATCTCATTATGCAAATAGACACCAAATAAATAATCTATTAAGCTTTTTTTTTAAAAATGTTCAAAACTATTTAAATCTTAAAATGCAATTGTTCACAAAATTCATACATCTTACATAACATTTTTTTAAAAAAAGCTTAATAGATTATTTATTTGGTGTCTATTTGCATAATGAGATCTATTGCATCATTTCCTGTAAATTTGTTTAAAACGGGAGCAGGGGAGAGCTCCCGTTTTTTCTGATGAAGTTCACGTTCTAATTATGCGCTAAACGCATTTGTGCTTTGTGGAATCCTCACCAGTTAACCGTCCATTTGAGTGTTTGTTTCGCTTTTAAACTGTTTTGTACACCTTACTTTTCAGTTTCTTTGGCATTCTTCTGTCAAACACTACACCTGACATTCTATGCCAGTTGGCTGCAGCCATTCTGATTCTAGATTTGACCTCTTCATTCAGACTTTCTTTCTCCTTAACCTCCCTTCCCAGATACTCAAAGCTGTTAACCTATTACACTATCTTTCCTTCTGTCTCAATTCTCAGTTTCTTCTGATTTCCCCAATTTACTGACATTACTACTGTCTTATCTGTACTTGATTTCATCCCATGTGCCTTTAGGCACTAGGTAAGATGTGGAATAGATTCTGGTCAATCTTTTGCCAAATAATATAGATAAAACTGGAAATGTTTCCAAAAATATATTTTAAAAAATAAGTTTCTCAAATTGGTCAACATTTTTTATTCAGTATTCAGAAACCAAGATGGCCATTCAGACTGCATTGATCAACATGACATTTTGTTCTCCACAAGCTCTGTCTAATTGTGTCAAAATAACAATGAATACATGGTGTAAATCAAAGGATATGTCTCTGGATTGCTTTTTGGTATACAAAGCAACATTATTAAAGTCATCCATTATACTAAATTGCTAGGAATCACTGATGACCACAACCAAAATAAGACTGTCATATCAGCAAAGTAGTATTCAGAACCAGTCAAAAATCTAAATCTATTACACCATGTTAAACCATTCTTGACAGACCATATGTGTTACTACTACCTGCTCCTATTTTCTGCCCTGCCTCGTATACGCATGCTCCGTTCTTGCTAATTTTGACTTTTCACAATTGTCTAAATTAGAAAAGGTCTATAACAGTGTGACAAAATTATCTGCCAACCTCCTTTTAAGGTCCTGTGCCCTGAAATGAAACACTGTACAACTGTGTTATGGTTCAGAGTGGCCACTGAAAGCCTTCTTCATGGGAAAAGATTTGCATGAGTGCAGTGCAGTTATCATCTGAGCCTCTCTCTCTTTCCATAGCTTTCACTTGACTGTCTCCCTCTTCCATAGCTCTAAACCTCTTAGCACACAACATCTGGACAAAGCCAAAAGTAATGGGGGACAAAGCCCCAAAATAGGGGCACATTTTAAATATTGCTCTTATAATCCTAGAAAATTGCTAGAATAAAAATGTTTGTGTTACCATGCATTTTCCAAAGTATATGAAGTCTAAAATTCAAATGCCTGTCATTATTTAATGAATTCAGTTCTTACCGATTTGCCAGAAAAATACAGAAAACCACAAATTTTATGAGGAACAGACCAAAAATATGAGGCAAATATCTGGACATTCTGTGAAGATCTGGATAGCTGAGAGGTATGCCCTCTTCTCTCTGCACTCTACCCACCATGGCTACAATTTTATTCTTCCCCTCCACCTGCACTCCTTACAGCCTTTTCACTTCCTCCTATAACTTTCCTTCTTTATTCTCATGCTTATTTCTTACCCGCCTAGCCTATTTAATCCTTCCTTTTTTAAATAAATATCACTAAACCATAATATTATTTTAGGTTTTCATTCTATTTTTTATTCCTTATATGTCATTTATCTCTTTTACCTTTTCATATTGTGACAACCATGCCCTGGCCCAGCAATCAAGGAGCCTCAATCCTCACCACTAACACCAGAGCCTCATACATGAGGAAAGGATAACAAATACACACAGTAAAGTACAATTTCCCTTAAGAGCACACAAAGATCACAGTCAGTCTGGGGCTGGTCATTCCCTTGCTCTCCAGGTCCCCAATAAGACTCCCCACTGGCACAGCTATAGGGTCCAGATCTCAGCCTAGCTGGGCAAACTAAAATCTCCAGCACCCTCTCTGTCCAACCAGTGCTTCATGTCCCTGCCCAAGTAGCTGACACACACACTTTGAGATAAGTTTACACATCCACACAGACACTCCTGGGGAAGGCTAGCACAGCTTCTCCAGCTGTGCCCCTTTTTCCAAACTATATGGTAGTATCATGCCACTACCAAGCTAATAATTATTAGCTACTCAAATGCCCTTAAAAGGGTGTCCAATTATTACTCTGTAATATTATTATCCAATTGGTAAGTGTGACTAAACAGTCAAAGCTTATTTGGAGTGACTTGGATAGTACACTCTATAAATATGCAATGTACACTAGAGCTTAAATTATCTTTACACAAACCAGCCACAGTTAAAAGGTTTTAAAATATTTAATAAATAATTAAAACCACAAGACAATGCTTTCTACTACACAGTCAGCGCCAGTCAAGAGTTCAGAGATCACACAGAAATACTTAAAATAATTCAGTAGTACGGTTCTGACATCACAGAAAAACAGTCTTATCTTTCTAGTTTCTAGCTATTGCTAAAAGAAAATACAAGTCTATAACTTACATAAGACAACAGACAGTGCTGTGAGTTAGATGGTCAAGACAAAAATGCTTAATGCCTTTTGATTCTCTCTGTTTAAATTGAAATTGGAGTTCTGATAAACATTGCATCATTCTTTCACTTTC
Organism: Protopterus annectens; assembly: GCF_019279795.1. NCBI lineage: Eukaryota > Metazoa > Chordata > Ceratodontiformes > Protopteridae > Protopterus > Protopterus annectens. The sequence goes on from NC_056725.1 coordinate 1,667,882,019, forward strand.
CTGGTATTCCCAGGCTAACAGATACTACATAATTGTTAGCTTGCACCTGCAGGAAACTACATCAATAAAAGACATTCCACATGTAAACTCTAGTAATTATTCCTTAAGTTAAAACAATAGAAAGAATGTACTAGCCCAGATGGAATGACTCTGAATCTTTAACTTCAAAGGACAGGCAGGAAATGCTTGTCTTAGCTTACTTTACAGCAGAGGGCAATTTGTTTAAGTTCAACATTTCACAGCATATTCTTTCATTTGAGAAAACAAGTCTGCAGTTCAACATTCATATTTACAAAAGATGGAATTATCTGAACAATTCTATCTGGCTAAGCTGGCAGCCTTCACATTTTTCCCCCTCACCCAGAGAACTCAAGCTAGTTTTTCAAGTGACACTTGAGAGGGTTAGGTCTATCTGAGTGCACCTCACCCCATTCTCTGTCTTGAGAGCCCATCTGCTTTGGCATTGCTAACCCCACTGTGGTGCTGCACTGATATATCATATGCTTACAACCCTAGGCTCCATCTTAGCAATTTGGCATTTTGTTGGCTAGCTCTGTTTAACCATATTAGGGGTTTATGATCTGTCATAACAGTGAATTTCCTTCCATACAGATAAGGCTGAATTTTCTGCAATGCCCACACTATGGCTAGACCTTCCTTTTCTACAGCTACATAGCATTTCTCCCTGGGTTGGAGCCTATGACTGAGATAAACCACTGAGTGCTCTTCCCCCTCTGAAGAAATCTGGCTAAGTACAGCCCCCACTCCATGGTTTGAAGCATCTACCTGCACAACAAATTATTTGCTGTAATCTGGACTGGCTAACACAGGGGGTCCTCCCAAAGCTCCTTTAAGTGCTGGAATGCCTGCTCAGATGCTGGGGTCCACACTACCTTATCTGGCCTTTCCTTCCTTATCAGGTCTGTGAGGGAAGCAGCTATGGTACTATAACTGGGGATAAACTTTCTGTAGTACCCTGCTGTCCCTAAAAATACCTGCTTTTTGATAACAGGTGCAGGCCATGCCTGAATGGCTTCCACTTTGACAGGTTCTGGCATTATCTTACCACTCCCCACTCTATGTCCTAGGTAGGAGACCTCTGCCATACCCACCTGACATTTGATTGGCTTAATGGTCAACCCTGCCCTCTGTAGTCTGCCGAGCACCTACCTGACAGCATGAAGGTGCTCTGGCCAGGAATGGCTGTAGATGGCAATATCATCGAGGTAGGCAAGGGCAAACCCTCCTACTCCTGCTAGAATATGATCTACCAGCCTCTGAAAAGTTGCTGGGGCATTTTTTATCCCAAAGGGCATGTTTGTGAACTCATACAAGCCAAAAGGAGTCAGAAAGGCTATCTTCTCTTTAGACCTGGGAGTCAAGGGCACCTGCCAGTAACCCTTGGTAAGATCAATGGTTGTAAGATACATAGCCCCACCCAACTGCTCTAGGGCCTCATCTGTCCTAGGCATGGGGTAAGCATCTGACTCTGTATGACTATTTAATTACCTGTAGTCAACACAGAACCTGGTGCTGCCATCCTTCTTTGGCACCAGCACCACTGGGGAGGCCCAGGGACTGTTGGACTCTTGAATCACCCCTAGTTCTAACATCTTCTGTACCTCCTCCCTCAGACTCTGTTTGACTCTCTCAGGCACTCTATAAGGGGCCTGCCTAATAGGCCTTTGGGGTCCTGTATCCACCTGGTGCTACACCAGGTGGGTGCACCCTGGTTTCCCAGTGAACATGTCCCCAGATTCCTGCAACACTGCTCAGATTTCTCAAACCTGGGTAGGAGATAGCTGCTAGGACATTGCTACCACTTCCACTGAGGTGTCAGCCTAAGCCTCACCAAGGAGATCTGTCCCCAGATCTCCCTCAGACTCCTCCTGCAATCCACTGCAAATGCTCAGCACAAGGGCCTCCCTATCATGGTAAGATTTCATCATGTTAACATGGTACAATTTGTGCCCCTGCCATTGGCCTAGCAGTTCCACCATGTAGTTAACATCACTTACATTTCTTACCACCTTGTAGGGACCCTCCCAAGCTGCTTGCAGCTTGTTGTGTATGAAAGGAATGAGAACCATTACCTGCTGCCCCACAGCATACTCTCTAGCTCAAGCATTCCTGTCATACCACACCTTTTTCTGTTGTTGGGCTTCTGCCAGGTTCTCCTGGGCCATGCCCATGAGTTCCCTGAGCCTTGTCCTGAGGTTTAGGATATATGCCACAAAAGACTCCTTGTGGGACTCGCACTCACCTTCCCACTCATCTCAAATTAAATCTACAGGTCCCCTCAAGCTATGCCCATACAGCAACTCAAAGAGTGAAAAACCTGTGGATTCCTGGGGAACCTTTCTGTAAGCAAACAACAGATGGGGCAAATATTTGTCCCACTCCCTCTTAAACTGATCTGCAAATGCCCGTAGCATGGACTTGATTGTAGAGTTTAACCTCTCAACAAGACCATTAGTCTGGGGATGGTAGGGGTGGTCTTCATGTGCTTCACCCCACAGGACTGCCACAGACAAGCCAGCAGGTCTGAGATGAAATTGGCACCTCTGTCAGTCAGTATTTCTTTTGGGAAACCTATCCTGCTGAAAATCTCTAACAAAGCATTTGCCACCTTCTCTGCCTCAATGAAGGACAAAGCCACTGCCTCACATTTCACAGCATATTCTTTCATTTAAGAAAACAAGTCTGCAGTTCAACATTCATATTTACAAATGATAGAATTATTTGCACAATTCTATCTGGCTAGGCTGGCATCCTTCACACATACTACCACTTGCTCTGCTACCTTCCTTACGTATATTATTCTTTATTTTTTCTTTAGCTGAACATTCAGGTAATGTTCCTCATTTAATTGATAGTATTGTATTTACCTGATCATCAGCTTGTTTATAAATATATATATATATATATATATATATATATATATATATATATATATAAAACATGCTATATACCACTCAACTGCCCAGATTTTCTCCGAATACCCAGATTTTTGCCTCATATTTTTTATCTGTTTCCCCATACAATTTCTGACTTTCAGGCAAATCACAGAGAATTGAAATCACTCAATAATGACAGACATATGAGTTACTGATTTTATGTACTTCAGAAAATATGTGCTACCACCAAACCTGTTATTCTAACAGCTGTCTAAGTTTTAAGAGCAGTATTTAAAATCTGTCCCTATTTTTGGGTCTTTGTACCCCCATTATTTTTGGTGTTGCTCAGATTTCTTACTAAGAGGTTGAGAGGTACCTTGCATAGAAGCAGTATTCTCTTATACTGATGGCATGCATGTGATATATTATCTGCAAATCAGAAAGTAATCTTATGCACTTATAATACAGCTTTTCCCCTAGGCCCTACACTGACAATGACCTATTCAGGTCAGAAAATATAATAAATGAATAAATGTGTGTGCATGAATAAAAGCATACCTCCTTTTACAGTAAGATATGGTATGAAGCTGTCCCTACGGTACAATTCTACTTGTACCATTTTATGCCATTTGAATAAATGGTGCAAAATATATTGCATTTTGAGAATGGCATGCTGTCTTAAATTGTAAAACATTTTGCTGCATTGTATTAAACCAACAAGAGATTTTTTTATGTAAGGAATCATTTTATTTAGGCATGCATTCTTTAATGAGCTTGGAGGCCTGGTCTGCATGCTCTTTCTGGCATGCCCACCTTCAGAGGTATGCATATTGGTTTATTTAGTTTTATTTGACAATAATGATGGAAAATGTGTCCTGCTGTCCTGTTGTGTATGAAGTGACATTTTCATTGGTCATGAAGTTAAATGTAAGTAAAGAGACAGTTTTATTATTATGATAGGTGAGTGTGACAGAAAAGCATATTTTGCATTTACTAGTTGCTGCCTCTTTCAAACTAAAAGGAAAATATGATATATTGAAAACACTTTCAAGACAGAAATGTATGTGATGACTGTGCCCTGGCCCAGCAATCAAGGAGCCTCAATCCTCACCAGCAGCACCAGGTAGGTTGTCTCATAGAAGAGGAATGGATAACGAATACAGACAGTAAAGTACAATTTCCCTTAAGTGATCACAGAGATCACAGTCAGTCTGGGGATGGCTGCTCCCTTGCTCACCAGGTCCCCAATAAGATTCCCCACTGGCACAGCTATAGGATCCAAGTCTCAGCCTAACTGGGAAAGCTAGAACCTCCAGTACCCTTTCTGTCCAACCAGTGCTTCATGTCCCTGCCAAGTAGCCTACACTACACACACACACTTTGAGATAAGTATTTATACAACTTCACAGACTCTCCTGGGAAAGGCTGACACAGATTCTTCAACTGTGACCTTTTACCCAGGCTATACAGTAGTAATTACTGCCACCACCCAGTTAATAATATCAGCTACTAAAAGGCCCTTAAAAAGGCGTCCAGTTATTACTGTGCAATATTATTATCCAATGGTAGTATGACTAACAGTCTCAAGGCTTAATTTGGAGTGACTCTATAAATCTGCAATGTATTCTAGAGCTTATCTCTACACAAAGCAGCCAGAGGTAGAAGGTTTTAAAAATATTTAATAATAAATAATTAAAACACAAGACAAAACTACTACACCACAGAGATATCTAAGAGTTCAGAGATCACACAGAAACTTAAAATAATATTGTAGGAAAGATCTGATTACACAGAAAAGTACTTAATCTAACTTTCGAATCTTTAGCTAATCTAAGCTCTCCACAAGCTCTGTCTAATTGTATCAAAATAACAATGAATACATGGTGTAAATCAAAGGATATGTCTCTGGATTGCTTTTTGGTATACAAAGCAACATTATTAAAGTCATCCATTATACTAAATTGCTAGGAATCACTGATGACCACAACCAAAATAAGACTGTCATATCAGCAAAGTAGTATTCAGAACCAGTCAAAAATCTAAATCTATTACACCATGTTAAACCATTCTTGACAGACCATATGTGTTACTACTACCTGCTCCTATTTTCTGCCCTGCCTCCTATACGCATGCTCCGTTCTTGCTAATTTTGACTTTTCACAATTGTCTAAATTAGAAAAGGTCTATAACAGTGTGACAAAATTCTCTGCCAACCTCCTTTTAAGGTCCTGTGCCCTGAAATGAAACACTGTACAACTGTGTTATGGTTCAGAGTGGCCACTGAAAGCCTTCTTCGTGGGAAAAGATTTGCATGAGTGCAGTGTAGTTATCATCTGAGCCTCTCTCTCTTTCCATAGCTTTCACTTGACTGTCTCCCTCTTCCATAGCTCTAAACCTCTTAGCACACAACATCTGGACAAAGCCAAAAGTAATGGGGGACAAAGCCCCAAAATAGGGGCACATTTTAAATATTGCTCTTATAATCCTAGAAAATTGCTAGAATAAAAATGTTTGTGTTACCATGCATTTTCCAAAGTATATGAAGTCTAAAATTCAAATGCCTGTCATTATTTAATGAATTCAGTTCTTACCGATTTGCCAGAAAAATACAGAAAACCACAAATTTTATGAGGAACAGACCAAAAATATGAGGCAAATATCTGGACATTCTGTGAAGATCTGGATAGCTGAGAGGTATGCCCTCTTCTCTCTGCACTCTACCCACCATGGCTACAATTTTATTCTTCCCCTCCACCTGCACTCCTTACAGCCTTTTCACTTCCTCCTATAACTTTCCTTCTTTATTCTCATGCTTATTTCTTACCCGCCTAGCCTATTTAATCCTTCCTTTTTTAAATAAATATCACTAAACCATAATATTATTTTAGGTTTTCATTCTATTTTTTATTCCTTATATGTCATTTATCTCTTTTACCTTTTCATATTGTGACAACCATGCCCTGGCCCAGCAATCAAGGAGCCTCAATCCTCACCACTAGCACCAGAGTCTCATACATGAGGAAAGGATAACAAATACACACAGTAAAGTACAATTTCCCTTAAGAGCACACAAAGATCACAGTCAGTCTGGGGCTGGTCATTCCCTTGCTCTCCAGGTCCCCAATAAGACTCCCCACTGGCACAGCTATAGGGTCCAGATCTCAGCCTAGCTGGGCAAACTAAAATCTCCAGCACCCTCTCTGTCCAACCAGTGCTTCATGTCCCTGCCCAAGTAGCTGACACACACACTTTGAGATAAGTTTACACATCCACACAGACACTCCTGGGGAAGGCTAGCACAGCTTCTCCAGCTGTGCCCCTTTTTCCAAACTATATGGTAGTATCATGCCACTACCAAGCTAATAATTATTAGCTACTCAAATGCCCTTAAAAGGGTGTCCAATTATTACTCTGTAATATTATTATCCAATTGGTAAGTGTGACTAAACAGTCAAAGGTTATTTGGAGTGACTTGGACAGTACACTCTATAAATATGCAATGTACACTAGAGCTTAAATTATCTTTACACAAACCAGCCACAGTTAAAAGGTTTTAAAATATTTAATAAATAATTAAAACCACAAGACAATGCTTTCTACTACACAGTCAGCGCCAGTCAAGAGTTCAGAGATCACACAGAAATACTTAAAATAATTCAGTAGTACGGTTCTGACATCACAGAAAAACAGTCTTATCTTTCTAGTTTCTAGCTATTGCTAAAAGAAAATACAAGTCTATAACTTACATAAGACAACAGACAGTGCTGTGAGTTAGATGGTCAAGACAAAATGCTTAATGCCTTTTGATTCTCTCTGTTTAAATTGAAATTGGAGTTCTGATAAACATTGCATCATTCTTTCACTTTCCTGGTATTCCCAGGCTAACAGATACTACATAATTGTTAGCTTGCACCTGCAGGAAACTACATCAATAAAAGACATTCCACATGTAAACTCTAGTAATTATTCCTTAAGTTAAAACAATAGAAAGAATGTACTAGCCCAGATGGAATGACTCTGAATCTTTAACTTCAAAGGACAGGCAGGAAATGCTTGTCTTAGCTTACTTTACAGCAGAGGGCAATTTGTTTAAGTTCAACATTTCACAGCATATTCTTTCATTTGAGAAAACAAGTCTGCAGTTCAACATTCATATTTACAAAAGATGGAATTATCTGAACAATTCTATCTGGCTAAGCTGGCAGCCTTCACATTTTTCCCCCTCACCCAGAGAACTCAAGCTAGTTTTTCAAGTGACACTTGAGAGGGTTAGGTCTATCTGAGTGCACCTCACCCCATTCTCTGTCTTGAGAGCCCATCTGCTTTGGCATTGCTAACCCCACTGTGGTGCTGCACTGATATATCATATGCTTACAACCCTAGGCTCCATCTTAGCAATTTGGCATTTTGTTGGCTAGCTCTGTTTAACCATATTAGGGGTTTATGATCTGTCATAACAGTGAATTTCCTTCCATACAGATAAGGCTGAATTTTCTGCAATGCCCACACTATGGCTAGACCTTCCTTTTCTACAGCTACATAGCATTTCTCCCTGGGTTGGAGCCTATGACTGAGATAAACCACTGAGTGCTCTTCCCCCTCTGAAGAAATCTGGCTAAGTACAGCCCCCACTCCATGGTTTGAAGCATCTACCTGCACAACAAATTATTTGCTGTAATCTGGACTGGCTAACACAGGGGGTCCTCCCAAAGCTCCTTTAAGTGCTGGAATGCCTGCTCAGATGCTGGGGTCCACACTACCTTATATGGCCTTTCCTTCCTTATCAGGTCTGTGAGGGAAGCAGCTATGGTACTATAACTGGGGATAAACTTTCTGTAGTACCCTGCTGTCTCTAAAAATACCTGCTTTTTGGTAACAGGTGCAGGCCATGCCTGAATGGCTTCCACTTTGACAGGTTCTGGCATTATCTTACCACTCCCCACTCTATGTCCTAGGTAGGAGACCTCTGCCATACCCACCTGACATTTGATTGGCTTAATGGTCAACCCTGCCCTCTGTAGTCTGCCGAGCACCTACCTGACAGCATGAAGGTGCTCTGGCCAGGAATGGCTGTAGATGGCAATATCATCTAGGTAGGCAAGGGCAAACCCTCCTACTCCTGCTAGAATATGATCTACCAGCCTCTGAAAAGTTGCTGGGGCATTTTTTATCCCAAAGGGCATGTTTGTGAACTCATACAAGCCAAAAGGAGTCAGAAAGGCTACCTTCTCTTTAGACCTGGGAGTCAAGGGCACCTGCCAGTAACCCTTGGTAAGATCAATGGTTGTAAGATACATAGCCCCACCCAACTGCTCTAGGGCCTCATCTGTCCTAGGCATGGGGTAAGCATCTGACTCTGTATGACTATTTAATTACCTGTAGTCAACACAGAACCTGGTGCTGCCATCCTTCTTTGGCACCAGCACCACTGGGGAGGCCCAGGGACTGTTGGACTCTTGAATCACCCCTAGTTCTAACATCTTCTGTACCTCCTCCCTCAGACTCTGTTTGACTCTCTCAGGCACTCTATAAGGGGCCTGCCTAATAGGCCTTTGGGGTCCTGTATCCACCTGGTGCTACACCAGGTGGGTGCACCCTGGTTTCCCAGTGAACATGTCCCCAGATTCCTGCAACACTGCTCAGATTTCTCAAACCTGGGCAGGAGATAGCTGCTAGGACATTGCTACCACTTCCACTGAGGTGTCAGCCTAAGCCTCACCAAGGAGATCTGTCCCCAGATCTCCCTCAGACTCCTCCTGCAATCCACTGCAAATGCTCAGCACAAGGGCCTCCCTATCATGGTAAGATTTCATCATGTTAACATGGTACAATTTGTGCCCCTGCCATTGGCCTAGCAGTTCCACCATGTAGTTAACATCACTTACATTTCTTACCACCTTGTAGGGACCCTCCCAAGCTGCTTGCAGCTTGTTGTGTATGAAAGGAATGAGAACCATTACCTGCTGCCCCACAGCATACTCTCTAGCTCAAGCATTCCTGTCATACCACACCTTTTTCTGTTGTTGGGCTTCTGCCAGGTTCTCCTGGGCCAAGCCCATGAGTTCCCTGAGCCTTGTCCTGAGGTTTAGGATATATGCCACAAAAGACTCCTTGTGGGACTCGCACTCACCTTCCCACTCATCTCAAATTAAATCTACAGGTCCCCTCAAGCTATGCCCATACAGCAACTCAAAGAGTGAAAAACATGTGGATTCCTGGGGAACCTCTCTGTAAGCAAACAACAGATGGGGCAAATATTTGTCCCACTCCCTCTTAAACTGATCTGCAAATGCCCGTAGCATGGACTTGATTGTAGAGTTTAACCTCTCAACAAGACCATTAGTCTGGGGATGGTAGGGGGTGGTCTTCATGCGCTTCACCCCACAGGACTTCCACAGACAAGCCAGCAGGTCTGAGATGAAATTGGCACCTCTGTCAGTCAGTATTTCTTTTGGGAAACCTATCCTGCTGAAAATCTCTAACAAAGCATTTGCCACCTTCTCTGCCTCAATGAAGGACAAAGCCACTGCCTCACATTTCACAGCATATTCTTTCATTTAAGAAAACAAGTCTGCAGTTCAACATTCATATTTACAAATGATAGAATTATCTGCACAATTCTATCTGGCTAGGCTGGCATCCTTCACACATACTACCACCTGCTCTGCTACCTTCCTTACGTATATTATTCTTTATTTTTTCTTTAGCTGAACATTCAGGTAATGTTCCTCATTTAATTGATAGTATTGTATTTACCTGATCATCAGCTTGTTTATAAATAAATAAATATATATATATATATATATATATATATATATATATATATATATATATATATATATATATATATATATATATGTATATATAAAACATGCTATATACCACTCAACTGCCCAGATTTTCTCCGAATACCCAGATTTTTGCCTCATATTTTTTATCTGTTTCCCCATACAATTTCTGACTTTCAGGCAAATCACAGAGAATTGAAATCACTCAATAATGACAGACATTTGAGTTACTGATTTTATGTACTTCAGAAAATATGTGCTACCACCAAACCTGTTATTCTAACAACTGTCTAAGTTTTTAGAACAGTATTTAAAATCTGTCCCTATTTTTGGGTCTTTGTACCCCCATTATTTTTGGTGTTGCTCAGATTTCTTACTAAGAGGTTGAGAGGTACCTTGCATAGAAGCAGTATTCTCTTATACTGATGGCATGCATGTGATATATTATCTGCAAATCAGAAAGTAATCTTATGCACTTATAATACAGCTTTTCCCCTAGGCCCTACACTGACAATGACCTATTCAGGTCAGAAAATATAATAAATGAATAAATGTGTGTGCATGAATAAAAGCATACCTCCTTTTACAGTAAGATATGGTATGAAGCTGTCCCTATGGTACAATTCTACTTGTACCATTTTATGCCATTTGAATAAATGGTGCAAAATATATTGCATTTTGAGAATGGCATGCTGTCTTAAATTGTAAAACATTTTGCTGCATTGTATTGAACCAACAAGAGATTTTTTTATGTAAGGAATCATTTTATTTAGGCATGCATTCTTTAATGAGCTTGGAGGCCTGGTCTGCATGCTCTTTCTGGCATGCCCACCTTCAGAGGTATGCATATTGGTTTATTTAGTTTTATTTGACAATAATGATGGAAAATGTGTCCTGCTGTCCTGCTGTGTATGAAGTGACATTTTCATTGGTCATGAAGTTAAATGTAAGTAAAGAGACAGTTTTATTATTATGATAGGTGAGTGTGACAGAAAAGCATATTTTGCATTTACTAGTTGCTGCCTCTTTCAAACTAAAAGGAAAATATGATATATTGAAAACACTTTCAAGACAGAAATGTATGTGATGACTGTGCCCTGGCCCAGCAATCAAGGAGCCTCAATCCTCACCACCAGCACCAGGTAGGTTGTCTCATAGAAGAGGAATGGATAACGAATACAGACAGTAAAGTACAATTTCCCTTAAGTGATCACAGAGATCACAGTCAGTCTGGGGATGGCTGCTCCCTTGCTCACCAGGTCCCCAATAAGATTCCCCACTGGCACAGCTATAGGATCCAAGTCTCAGCCTAACTGGGAAAGCTAGAACCTCCAGTACCCTTTCTGTCCAACCAGTGCTTCATGTCCCTGCCAAGTAGCCTACACTACACACACACACTTTGAGATAAGTATTTATACAACTTCACAGACTCTCCTGGGAAAGGCTGACACAGATTCTTCAACTGTGCCCCTTTACCCAGACTATACAGTAGTAATTACTGCCACCACCCAGTTAATAATATCAGCTACTAAAAGGCCCTTAAAAAGGCGTCCAATTATTACTGTGCAATATTATTATCCAATGGTAGTATGACTAACAGTCTCAAGGCTTAATTTGGAGTGACTCTATAAATCTGCAATGTATTCTAGAGCTTATCTCTACACAAAGCAGCCAGAGGTAGAAGGTTTTAAAAATATTTAATAATAAATAATTAAAACACAAGACAAAACTACTACACCACAGAGATATCTAAGAGTTCAGAGATCACACAGAAACTTAAAATAATATTGTAGGAAAGATCTGATTACACAGAAAAGTACTTAATCTAACTTTCGAATCTTTAGCTAATCTTAAGAGAAAATGCAGTGATACAATCCTATTTACATACATAAAGAGCATAAGCAGTGCTGGGTTAGATGTCCAAAGTCAAAATGCTTTTTATCTCTCTCTCTCAGACACAGTTTATAAAACATCACTAACAAATATGTCTCTGGGTCCTCCCCAGATTACATAATTTTTCACATTTAGGTTTTCCCAATATTCATATTGCATCATATTGACACCTGCTCTGAGTTCCCAGGCTAATAAAAACTCCATTTACATGATTTAGCAAGCTAACACCTGCACAGGAGAATACAACAATAAGAGGCATTTCACATATACACTCTAGCAGAAACCAAAGCAATAAAGCACCTTCCACATGTACACTCTAACAATTATTCCTTAAGTTAAGACAATAGGAAGAATGTGTTCAGCTAGCCGCTCTGGCACCATTTTTTTAGATAATTGCACTTTCAAAGACATTTGAAATGCTTGGCTTGGTTTTACCTTACAGCAGATGGCAATGTTGTAACAATCTTGAAGTTCACATTTTATAGTGTTTTTCTTTCATTTAAAAACACAAGCCTGTATTTTGCATTTATTTATACAAATGATAGAATTATGTATAAAATTCTATTTGACTGGGCTGGCAGCCTTCATCCATCTCTCCCCAATTATCACATCTCCCCCCCCCCACCCCGGGGAACTCAAGCAAGTTTTTCAAGTGCCCCTTGAGAAACATCGCTTGAGAGTGTCAGGTCTATCTGGGTGTACCACACCCTATTCCCCATCTTGAGAGCCCATCTGCATTGGCATTGCTACTCCCACTGTGGTGCTTCACTGACATATCATATGCTTGCAACCCCAGACTCCATCTTAGCAACTTTGCATTTTGCTGACTGGCTCTGTTTAACCATGTTAGAGGGCTGTGATCTATCATCACAGTGAATTTTCTTCCATACAGATAAGACTGAAGTTTTTGTAGTGCCCACACTATGGCTACACATTTCTTTTCTACCATTGCATAGCATTCCTCCCTGGGTTGGAGCCTACAACTGAGATAAACCACTGGGTGCTCTTCTCCCTATGAAGAAATCTGACTAAGTACAGCCCCCACCCCATAGTTTGAAGCATCCAACTGCACAACAAAGTCTTTGCTGTAGTCTGGACTGGCTAACACAGGGGGTCCTTCCATAGCTTCCTTAAGCTTATAAAATGCCTGCTCACATGCTGGGGTCCACACTAACTTATCTGGCCTGTTCTTCCTTGTCAGGTCTGTGATGGGAGCAGCTATGGTACTATAACTAGGAATGAACTTTCTGTAATACCCTGCTGTCCCCAAGAATGCCCTCACCTGCTTTTTGGTAACAGGTGCAGGCCATGCCTGAATAGCTTCCACTTTGGCATGTTCTGGCCTTATCTTATCACTCCCCACTCTAAGTTTTAGGTAGGAGACCTCTGTCATACCCACCTGACATTTACTCAGCTTAATGGTCAGTCCTGTCCTCTGTAGTCTGCCCAGCACCTCCCTGTCATGCTGAAGGTGCTCTTGCCAGGAATGGCTGTAGATAGCAATATTATCCATCTCTTCCTCCCCTGGGGAACTCAAGCAAGTTTTTCAAGTGCCCCTCCTGCTCGTTCTATGATATGATCTACCAGCCTCTGGAAAGTCGCTGGGGCATTCTTCATCCCAAAGGGCATCTTTGTGAACTCATACAAGCTAAAAGGAGTCACAAAGGCTGACTTCTCTCTAGCACTGGGAGTCAAGGGCACCTGTCAGTATCTCTTTGTAAGATCAATGGTTGTAAGATACTTAGCCCCACTCAGCTGCTCTAGGGCCACATCTGTCCTAGGTATGGGGTAAGCATCTGACTCTGTGTGACTATTTAATTTCCTGTAATTCACACAGAGCCTGGTGCTGCCATCCTTCCTTGGCACCAACACCACTGGTGAGGCCCAGGGACTGTTGGACTCTTGAATCACCCCTAGTTCCAACATCTCCTGTACCTCTTCCCTCAGAGTTCAGAGTCTGTTTGACTCTCTCAGGCACCCTATCAGGGGCCTGCCTGATAGGCCTTTAGAGTCCCATATCCACCTGGTGCTGCACCAGGTGGGTGCTCCCTGGTATCCCAGTAAACATGCCCTAAAACCCCTGCAACTCTGTTCAGATTTCTCAAACCTGGGTAGGAGATATCTGCTGGGACATTGCTACCCCTTCCACTGAGTTGTCAGCCCGAGCCTCGCTGAGGAGATCAGTCCCCAGAGCTCCCTCAGACTCCTCCTGCAATCCACTGCAAATGCTCAGCACAAGGGCCTCCCTATCATGGTAAGGTTTCATTATGTTAACATGGTACAATTTGTGCCCCTGCCATCTGCCTAGCACTTCCACCATGTAGATAACATCACATACCTTTCTTACCACCTTGTAGGGTCCCTCCCAAGCTGCTTGTAACTTGTTGTGTCTGACAGAAATGAGAACCATCACCTGCTGCCCTACAGCATACTCTCTAGCTTGAGCATTCCTGTCATACCACACCTTTGCCAGGTTCTCCTGGGCCAAGCCCATGAGTTCCCTGAGCCTTGTCCTAAGGGTTAGGATGTATGCCACAACAGACTCCTTGTGAGACTCACACTCACCTTCCCACTCATCTCGAATTAAATCTAGAGGACCCCTCACACTATTCCCATACCGCAACTCTTCTTCTTCTTCTTCTTCTTCTTTCGGCTTTTTTCCCAGTTAGGGGTCGCCACAGTGGATCACCTTGTCCGCACATTAATTGGTAGTGGAGTTTTACGGTGTCGAGTTGCCAGCCCGGCGCCCAACCTTCCACAGAAGGCACACTCACACGCACACCTAGGGCCAATTTAGAGTATCCAATCCACCTGCAGCATGTCTTTGGGATGTGGGAGGAAACTGGAGCACCCGGAGGAAACCCACGCGACCACAGGGAGGACATGCAGACTCCGCACAGAAGGCACCCCAGCCAAGGATCGAACCGGAGAACCTCTTGCTGTGAGGCGGCAATGCTAACCACTGCACCACCGTGGCCGCCCAACCCATACCGCAACTCAAAGGGTGAAAAACCTGTAGATTCCTGGAGAACCTCTCTGTAAGCAAACAACAGATGGGGCAAATTTTTGTCCCACTCCCTCTTAAACTGATCTGCAAATGCCTGTAGCATGGACTTGATTGTAGAGTTTAACCTCTCAGCAAGACCATTAGTCTGGGGATGGTAGGGGTGGTCTTCATGTGCTTCACCCCACAGGACTTCTACAGACATGCCAACAGGTCTGACATAAAATTAGCACCTCTATCAGACAGTATTTCATTTGGGAAACCTAACCTGCTGAAAATCTCTAACAAAGCATTTGCCACTTTCTCGGCCTCAATGGAGGACAAAGCCACTGCCTCAGGGTATCATGTAGTACAATCTGCCATCAATAGGATATACTTTTTCCCTGTGGAACTTGAGGTACTCAGAGGATCCACAATATCCATAGCTACCCTCTGAATTGGCTCCTCAATCACAGACAAAAGCATCAAAGGAGCTCTCACCTTGTCTCCAGCCTTGCCCACCTTTTGGCACTGCTCACAGGTCCTGCAGTACCCTGTTACATCTCTGGAAATTCCAGGCCAATAGAAGTTTTTCATAACATGCCTCTTTGTCCATTTTATGCCCATATGACCTGCAAAGGGAATATCATGGGCTATGGCTAGAAGTGCCAGATGGTAAGCTCTAGGCACTATCAACTGCTGTACTCTCTCACCTTCTAGCCCTCCCTCAGGGTTCCACTCTATGTACAGTAACCCTTTGTTCCAGTATACAGATTTCCCCTTCCCTTGAGAATCAGGTGTCTCCCTAGCTACCTGCATCAGGCCTTGGAATGCAGAGCTGAGCCTGTCTCAAGTCTCTCCTTGTAACCCTTCCCAGCTCCCCTTCCACAGGAAGTCTGGCATCCTCTGACAGTGGTGCCTCACTGTCAGTCTGGATACTACTACTCATTTCTACCTTTGCAGTTACCCTGTCCAAGAGAACATCAGTACCCACAAGCAGCTGTGGCTCAGATTCAATCTCACTGCTACAGCGTAGCTCACTCCTTGAAGTACCCACATCAGCAGTCCTAGCTGCAAGTATACAGTCTGTCTGGGTCTCCCCCAGGATACCAGACCCACATGCTTGTCTCCTAGCCTCACTGCATGTAACTGTATAAGTACATAGTACTGCCTCATCCAAATCCTTCCCTCACAGGACATCTGCAGGATGGTAGTTCCATACCCCTGTTATGTCAAGACAACCCACTGCTGGCATTTTGTCTTTCCCACTTACTGGCTTCCTCACCTTTGGTTCCCCACCTTGCCTCCATGGACATCTTTATGCCACATGGCCCCACTGGTTCAGTTCAAAACATTTAACCCTAGCTCCTGGACATGTAGCTGGACTAGTGGCTTCCCCTGCTACTAGCGAATTCTATTGGGGCAGTTTGTGCTGCCCACCATGGGTTCCTTTAGACCCATGAGCAGTACTGGGGGTCCCTTTCCTGTGCAGGGCTGCCCTGCTTGCTAGGTGTAGGTCTCCCTTCTTCCCCAACTCCTCTGAAGTAGCACACTGTTTATCAGCTAACCAGATCCTCATGTCCTCAGGCAAAGTGCTAAGGTCTTGTTCCCTTACCAAAAGGTCTGCCAGCCCTTCAAAAGTGGTGACCTGACATCCACTCACCCAGCTATGAAAATAAGTGCTCAGTTCAACAACATATTCATATACATTTTCATTTGCCTTGCGTCTATGCTCACAAAACTTTTTCCTATACATTTCAGGTGTTAGCTGGTGAAGAGTCCGCATTTCCTTCTCATGCTTTCTCTGCCGTTCCTGTTCTTCAGCTTCTACGCTCCTCATTCTCTCAGCTGCTTCCAGTTCCATATGCCTCATCTGCAACTTAAGTCTCTTCAGATCCTGCTGGATTTTTAAGTCCACTGCAGAAAGGTTGAGCTGTCCATTCTCCAAAGATATTGTATCTCCACTGTCAGTCTGATTGTCCTCCAGGCTGCTGTTTTCTGTTGCAGCTGTAACCAAGGCTGCAATCAGGTCTGCTTTAGTCAGGTTTCCATGCACCAGTCCCCTAGCCTGGCAGATCTCCACCAGCTGGCTCCTTGTCAGCTTTCCATACTCTTCTGCTGACATGCTGCCTGCTCACCCTGACTAGCACTAAGCTAACAAAAGAAATAAAACAATTGTGAGCTGAACTCTGAGTATACACTGTGTGGCTGTTTTAGAGTACAAAACACTTTTAGAGATCAATATACATAAGCTACAGGAATTCGCTCTACCCATGCCACTACAAGCCAATTAGTATGTGAAGTAGATCCCACCACTGCCACCACTTGTGATGACCATGCCCTGGCCCAGCAATCAAGGAGCCTCAATCCTCACCACTAACACCAGGGATGTCATCTCCTAGGAGAGGAAAGGATAACTAATACACACAGTAAAGTACAATTTCCCTTAAATGATCACAGAGATCACAATCAGTCTGGGGATGGCTGCTCCCTTGCTCACCAGGTCCCCAATAAGACTCCCCACTGGCACAGCTATAGGGTCCGGGTCTCAGCCTAACTGGGCAAGCTGAACCTCCAGTACCCTCTCTGTCCAACCAGTGCTTCTTGTCTCTGCCAAGTAGCTGACACAACACACATGCACTTTGAGATAAGTATTTATACAACTTCACAGACTCTCCTGGGAAAGGCTGACACAGATTATCCAACTGTGCCCCTTTACCCAGACTATATGGTAGTAATTACTGCCACCACCCAGTTAATAATATCAGCTACTAAAATGTCCTTAAAAGGGTGTCCAATTATTACTGTGCAATATTATTATCCAATGGTAGTATGACTAACAGTCTCAATGCTTAATTTGGAGTGACTTAGACAGTAAACTCTATAAATATGCAATGTATTCTACACAAAGCAGCAACAGGTAGAAGGTTTTAAAAATATTTAATAATAAATAATTAAAACACAAGACAAAACTACTACACCACAGAAATATCTAAGAGTTCAGAGATCACACAGAAACTGAAAATAATATTGTAGGAAATATCTGATTACACAGAAAAATACTTAATCTAACTTTCTAATCTTTAGCTAATCTTAAGAGAACACACAGTGCTACAATCCTACTTACATATATACAGAGCATAAACATTGCTGGGTTAGATGTCAAAAGTCAAAATGCTTTTTATCTCTCTCTCAGACACAGTTTATAAAACATCACTAACAAACATGTCTCTGGGTCCTCCCCAGATTACATAATTTTTGACACTTAGGTTTTCCCAGTATTCATGTTGCAACATCTTGACACCTGCTCTGGGTTCCCAGGCTAATAGAAACTCCATTTACATTATTTAGCAAGCTAACACCTGCACAGGAGAATACAACAATAAAAGACATTTCACATATACATTCTAGCAGAAACCAAAGCAATAAAGCACCTTCCACATGTACACTCTAACAATTATTCCTTAAGTTAAGACAATAGGAAGAATGTTTTCAGCTAGCCGCTCTGGCACCAATTTTTAGATAATTGCACTTTCAAAGACATTTGAAATGCTTGGCTTGGTTTTCCCTTACAGCAGATGGCAATGTTGTAACAATCTTGAAGTTCACATTTTATAGTGTATTTCTTTCATTTAAAAACACAAGCCTGTATTTTTCATTTATTTATACAAATGATAGAATTATGTATTAAATTCTATTTGACTAGGCTGGCAGCCTTCGTCCATCTCTCCCCAATTGTCACAATGTAGTGCCATTATTTATATTTATTTATGTTGCATATAATAGGAATCACAAACTCCTGATTCTCTTTTCCAAGGCAGATTTTTAAACATTAGCTTTCAAATATGATATGTCAGACAGAGAAACATTAGGCCAAAAGGACACATGAATGATATCTCTATTTATTTGACTATCTGTCTATCTATCTATGGGTGCCAGGCACTGGAATGAACAGACAGTGCACTGACACCCAGTAGATTGACTTCATTTGATTGATACAAACAGGTGTGCAAGATCAGCAAACACCGAGTAGGGGAATATTCCCTTTCCCTGTATATATAATTAATAGGGATGTGGTGGATGCAAGGTAGCTTGCCCCCATGCAAAAACACTTTCTGTTGGTATAGTTCACCCTGGAGTAATCCCCACAGCATGCACAGAATGTATCAGTATTGGTGACTTCGACATTGTGACATTGATCTAGTGGGTGTTGGTGCACTGTCCTTCAGATCCAGTGCCCTACATGTATACATAAATTGATAGCTGTACATTTTGATACCACTTCTAATAATTATAGTTGCTGGTGTGCAAATGCTTTTGTATGACTCCCCTGTTAAATTACAAGTTTTATTTTATCTACACTTGTTCAAATGGACTACATTTTGGTGTTTCAATCTGGTAAGAGTCACAGTTCTTAGTAATGTGCTAAACTGACATTTTCTAATTATTAGATATGCTTAGATAATTGACTGCTATAAATCCATTCAGCTACTGATTTGGTTTCTTATTATTATATAAAAAAGTCCATGTCAGTGGTGTTAGTTCAACAGGTAGCACCCTTGGCTTTGGTGAAAGAAGACCATAAGGCTACAGGTTCTATTCCTACTATATGTGGCTGGATTGCTGACATTGTAATGCAGCATTAAGGGGTTGCTGTATTTCTGAGTATGTTATTCTTAAGATGAAATGTAAAACCAATTTCCTGTTTGCTTAAGTTTGTAAATATTTTCATGATTAGATTTCCAAAGACAAGAAAAATCCTGATATGATCTGAATGATAATAATAATAATAGTAATAATAATAATAATAATAATAACAGCAACAAGAAGAAAATAGACAAATGTTGGTATAAACAGGTCTTCATTACATTTCCCCAGTTTAAATACAAGTTTAAATACAGTCCATTCAGAAAAGAAAAAAATATTTACATCTATTGCACTATTTACAACTTCAGTGATTCCTAAAAAAAGAAATTAAACAAGATGATTAAAGGCTTAAAATATCTGCACCGTAAAGTCACTCTAGAAATACAGACACTGCATTTATAACATGGTATAGCCTTAAAAGGAGAAAAGGCGTCACAAACAAAAATGTTTAAAAAGTAGATTATCCTCAAACCCTCAAAAACTGAATGACAGCTGAGAATAGCGAGATAAAAAAATCCAAGTATGGAATCATGAAATCTGCTGGCTTTTACACTTGTTACTTTTAAAGTCAAAGTGGATGATGATGGAAGGAAAATGCATAGTATATCAAGTTTGGAGTTCCAAACACAAAAGGAACTAATCAACTTGAAATTACAGCTGATGGCACGAAAAGTGATGCTGTATAACTCTTACGTCATCTAGAAACCAGAGATCACACAATCCCAGATTCTTTATATTTCTATGTGAACTTTTTGCAGTGGAAAAAGTTTACAATGTAAAAAAAAAATACTAAAAATTAAAGTAGGCAGTAAGCAGTGTGATAGGCAAAAGTAATACACAAAAGCACCTACAAAAAAGCAGAAGTTATCCATTTGAATTTATGATGCCTCAGGTGAATATAAAAGATCCCTTGGCAACTGTCAAAAAGAATAGTAGAGGTTCCCCAATGCTCTGGCCAAATGTCCCCTTGTAATATAAGTGCCACCTGAATCTCACCTGAAAAGGGGCTAGTAGTCTAGTGGGGCTAACCTGGTCAACAAAGGATAAAATAGAAATAACAGAATGCGAAAATAGTCAGCTCTTTATAGATTTACCCGTTTTTTGAAAAGGTAATAAAATATTTAGAAAATTCAGGTACTTTTGTTTTGAATTGTGCATGTACAAGAAATGTTTTGTTCTGTTTGTGTGTGTGTTTTGGGGGATAACTAAAACACTATAAGTCCTGCCATGAAGATTCGTTTGATCAGGTGTAATTTCATTTCAGGGCTCATATGTACTCATGGATGTGTTTTGTATCCAGTCATTTCCGTCATCACGCTGATCAGAATGTAGAAATATTCAGTGAGAAAAAGAAACAGCAGCCAAATGAAAACAGCTGTATAAAATATGTCCTCTAGGTTCTTCCCATTCTGCCTGTTGACCATCATGCCTCCCCTACTGAGCTCAAGCCTATTTGTTCCCTAGGGGTAGGTAACCCCCAGATCTACTAGGGTAAAAGCTGTCCAGAGGGAACATGCAGAAGGAAATCAGGGTTATTTGCACCTTCACTGGCATCCCATCAATGAAGGTATTATGTATTTGATTACCCCCCACTCCATGGGGGATCAAACAATGAACATCACTGTGAAGGCTCACAATACCTTTCCAATGGATGCATACTCCTGCATTCCCACTATGACGGCTACTTCCAGCACTGGTGAACCAAATGCCACCCCCAGGCCATACATATATGTCCCTGATCCTCATCTAAGGGGACAGCTGCAGCTTGAAACTGACTCCCCCCCCTCTTCCTGAGGATAACACACCCATCCTCCCATACCAGTTCCAAGTGCCAAAAACACTAATTCCACTTTGGTCACCTGTGCCATAGAAAGGGCTTTATCCCTCTGTGCCACAGGTGTTGGCCCTACTTCATGCATAATATGAACCTTTACTTTCTGGATTTCTGGTGAGACTTGTTATGACCTGTGAAACCTTGAACTCATACCCTGGACTACTTATGAACCACCAATCCTTGTTATTGGAAGGCATTGTCCTCTAGTAACTTATTTTTCTACGAGTCCACAGATGCAAATGGGTGCTTAGCTATCAGATCTCAGTTAAGGGAAGTCCTGGTAAGAAGTGTAGATTGCTAGGTGACTTTCCAAGCTATTTCTTTATGCCACAACTTATGATGAAAATAAAGGGGCAACGGTGGGGCACCTGACCACAACTTTATCACACTACAAACATTCCTTTTTTATGGGAGACTCAGGTTCAGTTATCATAACAGACATAATGAAATTCAATCACTTTGACACTAAAATGACTAGATCATGTTCATAATGCTTTGTCTCCCATAGCATTTTCTAAAATGAATGAAAATATCTAAAACTAATACATGATGCTCACATATTTATGGCAACAGTTTCACTAATGGTTTGCTAAATATAAATTGATCTAAACATTTTATACATGCAGAAACACATACACATGGTTAATAAAACCAAAAGGGTGTAAGAGTGGTAACCAAAACCAAGAAAGACAACCAACCACTCTGACGCCAATATCTAAAACCCAGAAGCACAGTTTATTCAAAAAGATAATCCGTAGTATAAAAACAGAATATATGCCAGGTCAAGCACTTTCGTATTAAAACTTCATCAGAACAATTAAATATCAATTAGTAACTTCTTTTATACATTTGACTTGATTGAACCTTAATTAATTAATAACCCAAATAAAGTGACAGTGCTTAAATAAATAAAAGACATACTTCCTAAATAACTGACATAATAAAAAATAGAAAGAAAATTAATAGAAATGTTAGGGGATAAAATACTAATACAAAACTTCTATAAAAATTTAAATGTAAAAGAAATACTTAATTGAGCCCAAGCAATAAAACATTCAAAGTTGCAAGGCCCTAAATTTTAATTTGTGTTTAATACTAACATGTTCATTCAAACCAGGGAATTCACTAGCATTTAATTTAAGTTGCACCTAACTTCAGCCTTAAACAACTTGTTAGTCCAGTCACCCCCTCTAAAATCTTGTCCTACTACTTCAAGAATACCAAATTTAAATGAATGTGAAGGGAACAAATTAATGTGCTTAAATAATGCATTTTTCTCATCCTTTTTGTTAATACTATAACAATGTTCATAGATTCTTCTACTCAGTCTTCTCTCAGTCTTACCCACGTAAAATTGTCCACACTCTGAACATATAGCTAAATAAACCACCCCCGTAGTGGTACATGTCCCCCCTCCAAATTATAAGGTCCTAGCTTAATTTTTGGAATCTCAATAATAAATCTACAATATTCACAAGACCCACATTTAGAGGTCCCTTTTAATTTCCTATTATTATTTGAATATTGTTTTTCCAGTAGGGATTTTAAATTATTATTTATCCTGTATGTAAATAAAGGCTTTTCACCAATAATGGTTAACAATTCCTTATTCCCCTTAAACATAGTCCAGTTATTCTTAATAATTTTTTGAATATTACCTGAGGTTTCACCATAAGTTAATACCATTCCTTGTGGAAAATTATTTACTTTTTGTTGCTTTGGTAGTGATATATCTTCATTGGTTCCTAATAAGCGTTTATATCTACAACCCCAATCACTCATAACCTCTTCACGAATCTGTGAAACAAAAGCATGTGGG
Organism: Protopterus annectens; assembly: GCF_019279795.1. Classification (NCBI taxonomy): domain Eukaryota; kingdom Metazoa; phylum Chordata; order Ceratodontiformes; family Protopteridae; genus Protopterus; species Protopterus annectens. The sequence continues at coordinate 1,667,904,880 of NC_056725.1, forward strand.
TATCCCCTAACTATGAACATTTCTAAAAATAATTGAGTTTCTTTTTTAACAGATAAAAGATTAGAACACATTCTTATAACTCTAACCATTTGTCCCTTGACAATATTTCTTTTCATGTAGGTAAGATGGTTACTGGTAAACTCTAAGTAATCATTAGAGAAGGTTGGCTTTCTGTAAACACGACTGGAAGCTTTTATTACTAAAATCCTTATATAAAAAAAGTCTAAATAATTAATCTGTTCCTTATTGGTAGTGCCAGTAAATTTGAAATAGTCACATGCCCTATTCAAATAATCAAGTAATTTTGCATGTGACCCTCCTTTTATCCATAGGATAAAAATGTCGTCTAAAAATCTCAGATATGAAAACCACTTGTCCTTAAAAGGAGCATTAAATAAAAAGGTGGATTCCCATCTATACATAACTAAGTTGGTGAAGATAGGTGCACAACTATTACCCATCACCACGCCCTTGACTTGTCTAAAAAATTCACTCCCAAAAGTAAAAAAAATATTTTTCAAAATTATCTCCATCAGTACAACAATAAAATTGATCATGACACCGGTTAAATTGCTTTTTGCAACTAAAACATCTTGAAACATTTCTAAACCTTGGTCATGTGGTATGGAGGTAAAGAGATCTACTACGTCCACAGTAGAAAAACTAGTTTCATCATCATAAAGTTTACTTTTAATTCTTCTTAAAAAATCCCAGGAATCAATCAAAATGTGTTCAACAGGTACTATAGCGTTTTTAACTATACAATCAATAAAAATTCCTGACAGATATGTAATACTATTGTGACCAGTGATGATGAGTCTACATGGGGGGTCATACAAGTCCTTGTGGGTTTTGGGAATACCAAAGACAATTGGTATTGTTGGATGCTCCACATTTAAAAAGTTAAAAACTTCTTCATTGATAACCCCCTGGTATAATGAATCCTCCAACATCAATTTAATTTTTCTATATGAAAGGTTTATTTCATTCCTTGAGGCCAATTCATATTTAGATTAATAATTTAACATACAAGTAATTTTATTATGATAATCTACATTGTTTACTATTGCCATGCCCCCACCTTTATCGGGCTTCATATATCTTACATTCACATCACCCCTTAGTTTCTCCAATAACACCTTTTCTTCCTTAGACAAATTAAATACCCTGTTTTTGTGTTCATTTAGGGACCTGTCAATTTCCTGGGTACAGACATTTTCAAAAGAACTTAAAATAGGTAGTAAGGGTGGGTTATAACAACTTTTCTTTTTTATAATACTCAATTTCTCAGGGTTTTCCTTGGAAATGTTATCTTTATTTAACATTTTAAGGTTTAATTTTCTTACAAAGATTTTTAATTCAGTTAGTGTTTTACTAACATCTTCCCTAGCTGCAGGGACGAACTTTAAACCTCTCATTAATAAATGAAATAAATCTTTACTCAAATTAATGCCTGCATAATTATAAATCTTAAAACCCTTATAGAAGAACACTAGTCCATCATTAGTACTAATGGTTTCCTCAGATAAGTTATTCTCAATGGAATTTTAGTTCACTCGTAGCTGTTTTTCCCCCGAGTGGATTGTTTCCGGTAATTGTATCTGGATCCCCCTGGCCCCTAAAAAATCAGAATTGTTGGGCCTTACATGATTTTTATTAAAAATTCTTTCAGACCTCCTTAATGGGGGGTATTCAGAATCATAGGAATTGTCATTACTATTCTGTCTATTACTGACAGCATTTTGATTTGAAGTAACCGTGGGGATAAAAACATTGTTATTGCCCGTCATCGCATCTAAATATGCTTTAGGTAATGGGTATGCCAAACCATGTTTGTACTCATACTCATCTCTCAACAATTTCTTTTTCTTTCTATCTATATTATTACACACTTCATTCTCAACCTTATCAAAAATTATATTATATCTAAAAGAATAGTGATTAAAATTAAGGTCATTCAAAATCAAACTATTAATTTTGTCAATTTCTTTCAAAAGTTCATTAATTCTTTTGTTGTTCACTTTCACAATAAAGTCCATCAGTTCGATACCATGCCTATCGAACATTTTTAATAACTCTTCACATTCAACCTGGCCTTTCTTAATGCCATTAGGAAACCTAAAGGCATGAAGACCTTTTGGTACCCTCCCTTTACCAATGCTTTCTTTCGGATAAGCATTATCACATTGGAGGGCACAAACTTTGTGCATTTTAACCTTTAAAGTCACTAACCTTGAGTCCACGTTAATCGTTTAGTTGTCGGAGACAGTTGGAAAAGTCCACACTCCTTTTTGGACCAGTCTCTCAATCGATTGTGAACGAGGTTCATAACTGAATTAATAGATCTAAGTCCTGTTTGCCCAGAGTTTGTTAAAGGATGCATATAACTCTCCATGCTCCAAGAACTCTGCTGGCCCTGATTGAGAAAAAACGGAAGTACCACATCCGTTTCGGTCCCCGGTGGATTTCTGCTTCTGCCTGTGATAACGGGGCTGTTAGTTTTTTGCATTTTAGAAACAGCCTACTGAAGTTCGGAAACCTTGTTAGAAAGATTCACAATTAAGGCAAACAAATTGTCATTACTGCCCTCCATCTGTTGTCCACAAGGGAAGGGCAAAGAATCCAGCTCCTCTTCGAAAACCAGCGAGAGGTCGTGCTCTTCCATAACCGGTATTGGGCTTAGAAGGCTGTCACACACCCTCGAACAAAACTAATAAAACCAAAAGGGTGTAAGACTGGTAACCAAAACCAAGAAAGACAACCAACCACTCTGATGACAATATCTAAAATCCAGAAGCACAGTTTATTCAAAAAGATAATCCGTAGTACAAAAACAGAATATATGCCAGGTCAAGCGCTTTCATATTAAAACTTCATCAGAACAATTAAATATCAATTAGTAACTTCTTTTATACATTTGACTTGATTGAACCTTAATTAATTAATAACCCAAATAAAGTGACAGTGCTTAAATAAATAAAAGACATACTTCCTAAATAACTGACATAATAAAAAATAGAAAGAAAATTGATAGAAATGTTAGGGGATAAAATACTAATACAAAACTTCTATAAAAATTTAAATGTAAAAGAAATACTTATAACAAGATATCCTTTTGTGGTAAAAGTTTCTTAATATGTCTCACATGCAAAAAAAAAAAAAATATATATATATATATATATATATATATATATATATATATATATATATATCCATTACTTTCAGATGATTTACAGAAAGAAAACTATTGTTAATATATATTACACAACAGATAAACAAGTATGGCAGATAATATTTAATTGAAACTTTTGCCTGAAGCCTCAATATTATGACAAGAGTCACGCACAGAGCTATTCCTATCAACACCACCAGTACCATGAGGGTATTCAGAAAAGAGCAACGTCTGCAGATAGTGTTTTCTTCATTCATCATATCATTCAATTATCCTCTTAGTTTTGTTCATCTGTTAAGGTTCTGGGCTGAAGAAGGAAGCATGTATGCTCATATGGCTTTTTGCTTCTTACCAAGATGGCCTGCCCTCTATGGAAAAATACCCTTGATATTTCTCTTGCATCAACATGTTTTTCATATTATTGTTCCTTTGGTCTTTTACTGTTGTTATAAGGTGAAAGCACAATTTGTGATAAAACCATCAATATAAAATGATAATCAAATTGTTTATTATACCATAAAGGCAATATATTTATTATTAGGAAACCAATTAAATTCAGCAATGTCAATCTTTCTGTGAAAATATAAAAATTACAGCAGAAATTTACATGCCTCTGCTCAAATTTATGATGAATAAATGACAGACTTTTTACTTCAGAAATGAAAATGTATTTCTTTGAAAACAATTAAGATATAATGAGGAAAGGCATGTGAATGGTGGTCCATAATTCTTCATTTTTGTAAAAAACACCAATTTAAAGCATTACTTTTTGTATGCATCTCTCTCTCTCTTTCTCAGTTCTTGAAATTAGGGTTTACTGTTGGTTAAATGAAGACCTGAAAAGGCTCTAACAATTGAATTTAAAAATAGAAGAAGAAATAAAAACAACCTGTTTTTCACTGAAAATGAAGACTGAGAAATTGTATTCATACTTTAGAAGGAACATTACATTGAGAGATCATAAAACTTGGAAGAAGTCTACCACACAGTTCCAGGGGCATCTTTCCAAAGCATTGCCCTATGTAATCTATACCTTTTTTCAATCTCACAGAAGTTATGCAAAATTTGCTTTTTAGACTGACACTGAAATGCTACAAGTACACGCATGTTGAGCTGACCATTTCCATCTCTTTGCAGGTATTCTATTTTTTAAAAAAAAGTTTTACTTAGCCATCTTGCAAACTGAACAATGACTATTTGGTCATTTTTGTTCATTTATGAAGCAGGCAAGTGAACTGGTCATTTTTGATCATTTTTTACCATGACTTTGTCCACAAGGGCAAGGACAAATGCAATATGTTTGGAAAAAAATATTGTACAAATCAACAAGCATGTTCTTGGAAAATAAGAGGAAGCTGGAGTACCTAGAGAAAATGCAAAATGACATAAAGAAACCATGCAAACTGTATATAGACAGTGTCCGGAGGCATATCTCTCAACCTCTTAGTGTAAGAATTCTGGACAAAGCCAAAATAATAGGGTGGCAAAGGTCCAGAATCCCTGACAAATTTCCAATATTGCTCTTATAAATTTAGAAGGTTGCTAGAATAACATTTTTTACTTTAGCATGTATTTTTTGAAGTATATGAAGTCTGAAACTCAAATGTATGTCATTATTTAATGACTTCAGTCCTCAATGATTTATCAGAAAACCACATATCAAATCTTATGAAAAAGAGTCAAAACTATGGGCAACGGTCTGAAGAGGTGAGAGGTATAACTGGAAGTTAGGATTGAATAGTGGACTTTGGAGCCGTGAGGCCGAGATCTTACACACTTTAATCACTAAGCACCTGTGCTGTCCTAGGGCACGAACATTTATTGAATCACTTAGTGTATGCTAGTCACTTTATCTTTTGAATGATTTACTACAACAGACATAGCAGTGCTGGACCCTACAGTAATCACATTAAGTGACGACTGATTCACTATATGATACTTCTCAGTCGTCTTCCAGAACCTGTCAGTTCTGAGTAACACCACTCTTTACCTTGCAATTAGCTAATTCATGTTTCAAAGTCTATGTGTACATATCCTAATAAATGAATACCTAATTTCTTTCATGGGTTTCAATCAAATTTACACTGTTTAATGGCCACAATATCAACAAGAAGTAGCACTTCAAATGAGGTCCCTTGTACATCACCCACCACCACTAGTTTTATAACTGTTGCTACTATCATTGTCAAAAGCGCAACTACAACCATGCTGCCATTTGGCTGATTAGATCTTGTCCTATATATATATATATATATATATATATATATATATATATATATATATGACATCAATTTCATAATGCATTCTGGTTTCTGTGATAAGAATTATAATTTCATTGTTAAATCTTTATCCAATAAAATTTAAGTCTACAGTTCTTGTCTAGGATTGAAATGCACCCATTCTAATTAGCCCCTTCTTATCTTAACAGACTATCATTATCCATTGTGTATCCTAATTTAGCTCTGCTGAGAACTCTCAGTAAAGACTAAGGTTTCTGCCCTTTAATATTTCTATGGGGGTTTACTCTCATTAGTATGCACATACACACAAAAAAAAATAGTAGAACTACATTCTTGAATATTGTTGTTATCTCTAGGCTCAACTAATGCAACTAGCTCTTTATAGATTGTATACTCTTTCTCCAATATGTTATGCATGGAATACAGGTGTAAGTTTTCTTAGCCACTGTTGCTACTGCTAAAAACTCATCTACTTTTGGGCATCTAGTATTTAAATACTAAACATTGAAGATCTCTTTTTCAAAGCAACTCATATCAATCTTAGCTGCACAAATAGCAGATGCATTATCTTTTGTCAAGAGCTTTGCAGTATTCAGCAAAATAGCCTTATGGTGTGTGAAATTTCTACTTATAAAAATACAACAGCATTTTCCTACGGCATAAATATAAATAACTCATTGAATTTGTCTTCTCTTTAGACAACACCAAGAAGAGTTGCAATATGTTGCAAGATATCTTGTGCTGAAAAGGTTTGCACACTAAAATAAATAAATAAATAAAATAAATAAATAAATAATTAAATAAATGTACTTACGTATTATCACAACCATGCTTCCTCGCCGGCCCATTGTTGTTCTTATGTATACTGCCTAACGGCAAAATAATCCTCAAAACAAAAACTGTCGTTGGTGCCAAAGAAGGGAAAAAAGTCATATACATTATATTTGGTGTTAGACTTGTGTTATGATTAGGGAAATTAAGCAGAAACTATGAGAGAATGCAATATCCAAAATGAACATTGAACTACCTTGTTAACTGCATCTGTTATTATCAGTATTCATTTTATTGTAGAATTTGATGAAGAATAAAAAGGAGCTAACTTTTTACAAACTGCTGTCTTTCGCTTTAACCATCTACAATACATATCATTCACATAGTGAGGCAAATTGATTTTTCTATCTGCTAGGACTGAAATATTATGTCAGATAAAGAAGATATCTGCAATAATTCATGGGACTTTATCTCTACCCATCAGTAATGCTAGTCCAAAAAAAGCCCCCAAAAATTCAAGGCTAGCTTGTTCAACGCACCAGCAACTGTACACCCCTTTTTGTAGCCTCTTACTAGTCCTTCTGCACCATGACAGCGGGAGCATGAAAGAAAATAACTACCTTTTACACTTTTCCCAACTTAGACTGATCAAATCCCCTGCAAAATAACACTGAGTGCAATGTCATTTCAATAAATATTGTTGTAGCGACAATATCTGTCAGACAATCCTACTTACTACTGTTAAATCAAGTGCAAGACAACAATGATGACTTTCTGAAAGATACAACTGACATGCTGGCGAAAATGCATAGCTGTGAATACACAAATAGCCTGGCTAGAATGCATGGTTGCGATAATACGTAAGTACTTAAATAAATAAAACAGTTTCTTATACTTAATTTTAGAAGTTATTTGAAACATTTAAAGACCACAGGTATTCCCCTCCTGGATACCAGTCTGCACATCCTAAAGCCTCTATGTCTAAAAGACTTTAAAAAGAGGTCACACACCTTCTTCTGACATTTGTGACTTGTGCTACTCCAGTGGCATAGATGAATAGAGCGCTGACTACAGCACAGCTGACCCCAGTTCAGTGAGCTGCTTGAGCAACCAATGGAGTGGCAGGGAGGGATGGGCTTTCTCGTCCCAGGGGAGGGACGACAGTCTTGATCATGTTCCTTTGCACTGATCCTTGGTAGAGACTAGGAATGTGAAGGGGGCCATAGTCAAAAGAAAGAATTAGGATGAGGGCATTGACTGAGCTGCTGCACAGGTGGGGCAATACATCATCACACCCCCCATTTCATTAACACTCTCAAGATGTAATCAAGACTGCAGGGGATGGGTAAACAGGGTAGGACATAAAAAAGAAAAATCCCCTGGCAAATGGTATCCACTCTGGCCTGATCCATAACTGAGGAAGTTTGGAGATGTTAGGAGGAGACTGGTAGACCTGGAGATAGATGTGGGACACTGGAATGGGGTGCATAGGATGAAACAAGAGGAGCCAAGAAAATTGCTACTCATCATTGATTTATTATTTATTTATTTATTTATTGATATTTGTTAACCAGGTTAGCCCAGCTGGGCCAGAAGCCAATTTTTAGTGGAGACCCAAGGAAAACCACTCCAGTTACAGACAATTTACAATACATAAAATTCACACTGCAAGATAGGGAAATTAAAATACCTGCAAACACTGGACCCCGCACAGTTTGGGTTTGTGAAGGGCCAATCTTGTCTCCTGACCCTGATTGACTTCTTCAAATCAGTCTCCAGAGCCGTGGACAAGAGTAAGGTGGTCCACACAACCTATCTGGACCTCGCCAAGGCTTTTGTCACCATCCCCCACTCTGGAATCATAGATAAACTTACTAAGCTGGGCATTACTCCCTACATCACTCGATGGGTTGCCAACTGGCTTACTGACAAAACCCACACTGCAAAAGTAGTCGACTCCAAATCCAGCTCCAGACAAGTGACAAGTGGAGTACCTCAGGGTTCAGTCCTGGGACCGCTGTCATTTGGCATCTACTTCTCTGACATACAGGCCAACACTAAGGGACTCTGGCTAACAAAGTTTGCAGATGACTGCAAACTGGGAGCCATTATTGAATCCCCAAATGATGTGGATATTCTACAAAAGGGCCTTACAAAAAGAGATGCATTGTGCCAGAGCCATGGGCTCAAGCTCAGTGCCAAGAAATGTATAGTTGTCCCCTTTGGGAAAAAACATGTACCCATGAATTACAACATAGGTGGCAGTACACTAAACACCAAAAGTGTGATAAGAGACTTAGGGACACAGGTGGACAGTGGTCTCACTTTCGATAACCACATTGCCACAACAGACAGGAAATCCTTCTATGTGGTACATCTCATCACTAAGGGCTTTTCATCCAGAAAAAAGGAGGTCATTGCCCTACTGTACTCATCCCTCATTAGACCCATTATAGAATACAACACCCCATTTGGTATGTACCTCTCAAGACATCTACACCAACTGGAAAGGCCACAGAAATACCTCACTAAAATAATCACAGGCCTAAAGCAGATGCCCCATGCTGACCGTCTAAAGAAACTCCACCTATACCCTGTCGTATGTCGTCTACTACATGCTCCAGGGATCTAAACCTTGTCATCACAATGAACAAAACATGCTGGAGGGATAGGTTCCTGACCCAGAGACTCCCCAGACTCTGGAATAGACTGCCCATACATGTCAAGCAGAGTGCCTCTTTGGCCCTCTTCAAAAGGAACCTTGATGATTGCATGGGAGATAGGAAATTTAAGATGGGGTTCACGACAGTTGCCCTGCTAGACACGGGTCCAGGGAAGTAAATACTGTGGGAAGAAATAGCCAGGGAATTGTTATGGCTAGGCTTGTATAGGCCCTAGGGTCGATAGCCTAGCACCAACCTATGAACCTATAAGATCAGGAAACATAGAAATAAAATACATAACCATAATAATAAACAAGTAGTAATGTACATTTTTTTTAAATATATACATATATACAGCAATTGAGGTTGGGTTCACCAGATATATTTCTGTCACCACAGCAAATTCCTGTCTGGACACTACTTGGAATTCTTTTCCACTATATGGCCACAATCAGAAAAAGATATTCTTGCTTCTCTGTTATCATCATCCACTCTGATTCCTCATAATTTATAGTCCAGATCAGCTTGGGATATGCTGGGGGACAATTCAAGCCCTGGAAAGGAGGTGATCAAGAGAATGGCCAACTCAACAACAGATGACCTTATTCTGTAACCAGGGTAGTGTGGGATATGGCTCATTATCTTATTTTCTGTGTATCACTATTTTAAAAGACAAATGATGCCATTCGGTCTAAAACCTTTTCTAGATTCTCCTACTAGTTATTCCACTCATAATAAGGCGAAAGCATAGCTTTTGTTAAATCTGGTAACAACTGTAATCCACTTGCTTTAGCTTATTAAACAAAAGTGATTAGTTTTGCTTATAACAATCAAATTAGTAACTTTAACCTTTCTATAGTAAACAAAACATCCTTTTAGAAATGAAATACTATATCCATTTGCATTTACAAAGTAGTAAACTGCAGTATTTGTACTTCAAAATTAAAAATTTGTATTTTATATAACCAAGAGCTAATTTAAACAAAAAATGCTGGTTCTCAAGTCTTTATATTGCCAAACACTCATTGATTTCCTTGTGACATAGTAATTTGTGGAAGTTTTAAATCTTCTTTTAGTACAGCTCAAATCCGTCATTCTGTTTTACAAAGTATAATTCCATGTTAAAAGTCCTTAACTGTTCATCACTTCTGCCCCTGCTACTGATGTTGCTGATTAGTCTGTTTCTTACATTATGATTGAGGTATCAATCTGGAGTGGCACAAATCACAAGTCAAGCCCCTAAGGCATAACACAAAAACAAACATCTTAGTCATAGGCGACTCAATTGTGAGACATACAGATGCCCCTCTCACCAGGTTGGATAAGGAAAAAGTCACATTCAGCTGTCTGTCAGATGTCAGGATCCACCACATCACAGATGCACTCAAGTCACTCAACAACAGGCATTGTTGTGACTCCTTCATAGTCCATGTTGTGTGAATGACTTGAGATGCACCTCACTGGACTACATGAAGACAGTAATGACTGAGCTCTCTGATTATGTGTCTCAGGCAGGTATGTCCCTAGCATTAAGCAGCATTTTACCTTTGCCTAGGATGATATCTCAGTACAAACAAAAAAAAGATTAACTTCAACAATTTGCATAGTTTCTAGTGTCATTCAAAGGGTCTCCAGTATCTGTCAGCCTTTGATGACATAATTGACAGACCTTGATGCTTTGCCAGAGATGGTTACTGGCTAAGGTTATTGCCACTCCAATAGTACCTTTTTTAGGCAATGTTACAAGAACAAAATACCCAACGTAAAAATACCCTCTAAAAACAACCTCAAGGTTATGCTGCTAAATGCTAGTTGTCTAAACCAGAAGCTGCACTCACTGGAAGCAGTCCACACTTTGGAAAAATAATGATGTTTATGCAGTCACTAAGACCTGGTTTAAGGCTGCGGAGAGCAGCCCAGCCATACCAGTTTACATTTCCTTCCACACGTTCAGACCACAAACTGAAGACATGAGAACTAAAGGTGGTGGTGTATTAATATTCATTAAAGATAAATACACCTCTAGATTGGTTAAATAGCAAGATTCTCTTGAATTACTTCAGATGCAATTGCCTGTAGGTAAGACCCCTCTTCAGGTCATTGCCAGCTATAAGACCCCCTCCATGAATCAGGACATCCACTCACCCTACTTGCATCAATTCAAGTCAATCAAGGTACAACCAAAAAAAAAACATCCATTGAATAGGTAAATAATATGTGTTCTAACTCACTTGCACAAAGGTTCCTGGACTTCGTTAACTCCAATGACCTGGACCAGCTGGTTGATACACCCACAAGGGGCTCAAACATCTTGGATTTGGTGCTCACCAACATGAAGGACTGCCACCCCCAGTATGTGGCCATCTCTGCTAAGATCTGACCACAAATCAGTCTTGCTAGAAGTAACTATAACACAAGACCTCCCCCTCCCAGCAACAACTAGACTAAAAAACTTCTCCAAGGCCAATTACAACTTGTTACATGACAACATAAATAGCTTCATAGCTCTTGCCCCCACTGATGGAACAAGCACTTATGCTGAGTTATACACAAATGCTTTATACAAGTACCTGTACAATTGTATTGACTCTGCTGTACTTGATAGAACCAAAGTAAGATCTTCAAAGAAAAACAAACCTGCCTGGTGGACAACTGCCAATAATAGGTTATACAACAGGAGAAAGAAATTGCTGTGTATGAGTAGGAAGGAATGGTCTCAAAACTGGAAACACTCCCTCCTCAACTTAAACAAGCAAATAAGACTCCGAGTGAAGTCCTCCAAAACTAACTACGAATCCAAATTAGCTCCCCTAACTAAGGAATTAACTAAGGTTTGGCTTTATCAAAGGGAGATCATACTGTTAAACTTGGTGGACTTCTTTGAGACAGTCACCAAAGCTCTAGACAAGGGCAAATCTGTGCTTATGGCCTAAGGCAGTCTTTAGTTATATCTGTAACCTCAAAGGTAAGGCCCAGATTTGCTCTGAACCCATAGTTAATGCTACCAGGTATACAGAACTTGTGGCTGTAGCAAACCAGCTGGCTGACAGGTTCAGTGAAAACTTCAATCCCTTGTCCCTGCCACATATACCCCAAAGCATCCCTAACACCTGTCTCCACCTAGTATCCCCAAGGACTAGGTCTTAAACGCCCTCTCCAAGGCCAAAAACACAGCTTCTATGGGACCAGACAACATCCAGCGCTGTGTTCTACATGTGCAAAAACATGAATTAGCATCACCACTGGGCATGCTTTTCAACCACAGCCTAAGCACTGGCTTCATCCAAGCAGAATGGAAAACAGCTACCTTCATCCCATCACGCAAAGTGCATCCACGGACCCCAGGAACTATAGACCCATTAGCCTGACCAGCCTCATCTGCAAGGCCATGGAACAAATCATCATGGATCTTATTAACAAAGACATAGAAAATCTCCAAATGCTTGATCACCATTCAGTTTGGCTTTGTTAAGGGAAGATCATGCCTGTTAAACTTGGTGGACTTCTTTGAGACAGTCACCAAAGCCCTAGATGAAGACAAATCTGTGCATATGGCTTACCTAGACGTAGCCAAGGACTCTGACACAATCCCCCACTCAGGCATCATTGATAAACTCACCCAGCTGGGTATCAACCCATATATTGTTAGGTGGGTTGCAAACTGGCTCACTGATAGAATTCATACAATCAAAATAGGGGACTCAGCCTCCTCCAGCAGACCTGTAACCAGTGATGTTCCACAGGGATCAGTTCTGGGACCCCTACTCTTTGGAATCTACTTCTCTGAAGTACATGCTAAAACTAAAGGACTGTGGCTGACAAAGTTTACTGATGACTGCACACTGGGAGCGATCATTGAAACCCCTAGCGATGTCAACATCCTGCAAGAAGGTCTTATGCAGACTAATGACTGGTGCCAAACTCATGGTCTTAAACTTAATGCAAAGAAATGCATTATCATCTCCTTCAGCAAGAGTGATATTCCTGCAAAGTACCACATCAATAGCAATACTCTTAAGTGCACAGCCAGTGATAAGAGATCTGGGCACACAGGTCGAAAGCAACCATTAGCCTCAATCACCGTGTCTGCACAATGGTAAGAAGGGCATTTTATATTGCTTATTTCATAAGTAAGGGTATTGCCTCCAAAAAAAAGAGGTTATAATTCCCCTGTACTCTTCCCTTATCAGGCCAGTAATAGAGTACAATGCTCCATTTGATATATTCCTTTCTAAATACCTGCAGCAATTGGAGAGACCACAAAGGTTCCTTGCAAAGAAAATTCAGGGTCTTTCAAGATCTGTCTTATTTGGACAAATTGAAATCATTGTCACTTTACTCTATATCATACAGACTGCTCAGAGGTGACCTGTGCCATGCATATAGAGCAATATCTGACCCAGCTTTAATGGAAATGCTACACATTCACGAGTCAAATGGCAGATGGGTCACTTGCTCAAAGGACCTTAACCTGGTATGTGACATCAACAGAACGCTCTGTAGACAGATTTGTCTCACAGAGGTTGCCCCATGCTTGGAACAAGCTTCCTATTCATGTTAAACAAAGCCCCTTGTTGGCCCAATTTAAGGATAATTTGGATGACTGGACAGGTAACCAGAAATTCACCTTGGAGGTTCCACCTGTGTCCCTCTTGGACAGGGGCAATAGGTGTTGATTTTAGTGTCTCCTTAAACTAGACACCCTTGGGTACATGGGTTGAACTTGGCAAGGCTTGTAAGGGCCCTGGGGCTGTTAGCCTAGTAATATCCTATGGTCCTATGATCCTATGGTAAACAGCACAGAGACTAGTATAGTTTAAGATGAAGTATGTTGTTTAAGTGTTGTTTCCAGTGAATACCAACTGGATTATCAATTATTATGATTTATATTTTAAAAGATGTGCACCAATGGCCTTTGAACTGCAGTCACTTTCTGTGTGCAATTATTTGGTTCTCAAAGAAACCTCTCCCCCAAAAAAATTAAGGCTATTAAAAGTTGAAATGCTACCAGGTGTTAAAGCTTTTGGTATCTTGGTATGAGAGTTTAAAATACTGTTATATAATGATATGGAAAGGCTCAATCTGACACAAAAAAAACTTATGTACCTATCAATATCAGCTAATACATAATCATTGATGTACAGTAACCTCTACAAATCATTGTATAAAATAGCTCATGTTTCTACAGAGCATTCAGGAATCTCTGATTATTCTCATGTATGAGTAGGTCTGCATTGGCTTGAAAAGCAAGAGTCTGTATTTGTCTCATATTTGCTCTTAATCATTATATAGTTTCACCTCTCATTCCATTTATATGGCCAGAGTCTCTCCTGCTGTCTCATGCTTTTCTGTTTTCTATGTCTGCATTTATAAGGAACACACTTATCCTTAGTAATTCAAATTTTTCTTTGCTAAGCTTAACTCAGAAGATTGGATTCCATTCCACCTGCTGCATGAAAAATCACACATAAAACTTTAAGCCGGATTCATTGACAGCTACACTAAGTGCTGCTATTATGCTGGTGGTGTACCTGTCGTGTAGAGCTGCAAAACAAAGAGATATGGGAGAATATGCTAATGACAACATGAAAAGCTAATGTACATGCTAATTAACCAATCATGGTGGAGCTATTCAAGAAACTATAAAGCAATCGTATATACTCAGTGTAGCCATTTGCCCTGATCTCCAAAACTCTTTGGAATACAGGCATGATTATACTTATAAAAAAATGTTAGGGGTTGTTGCTGCTGTCATTATACTGTATGTGCAACAGGCTTTAAATCAAGGTGCCGCTACTGCTGCTGCTGCCAGACCTTTGGCAAGAAAAAGAGGAAGGGTATTTAGGCCTTGTTTATCTTATCATGGACTGCATGCTGCAAAAATTGCTGAGCAATACAGGGTAGACAAGGAAACACTGGAGGAACTATGCGATTTCTGCTGTCTTGACCTCAGGCCCCAGGGAAATCATACAGAACATATTCCAGTGGAAACAAAGGTATGTGCAGCATTATATATAATAGCTAATGGTACTTTCCAGTGACCCACAGGGGATATATTAGGGGTGTCACATGCATCAGCCTCTAAAATATTGCATCAGTTTTTAAATGCAATGCTACAACATGCAAGGAATCACATCAGTTTCCTACTCACCCCATAGGAAAGAGCAAGAACCATGCAGGAATTTAAGCAGTCAAACATTTCCCTGAAGTGTTGAGGGCCATAGATTGCATCACATAGAAATAAAAGTTCCACCCAGTGAACAGGGAAGGAGGTACATCAACAGAAAAAGTTACCGCTCTATACTCTGTTAGGTTGTCTGTAATGGCCAAGGGATCATCCACAATGTCTGTGCAGATAACTCAGAGAGTTTTTACGATTCACACATATGACACACCTGTGAGCTGTACACCAAGCTTGCTAAGTATGACATTCCCCAAGGGCATCTAGTAGAGGATGCAGGTTATGCACTGGAGACCTGGCTCATAACACCCATAAGAAACCCACACAACCCCACTGAGCAAGGATACAATGAGGCTTACACTCAAATTAGGAATATCATAGAACATATATTTAGATTGCTCAAATCATGGTTCTGGTGTCTAGACACATCAACTGATGCACTGTAGTTAAACCCAGGCACATCTGCTGAAATAATTAGTCTGTGCCATGTTATACAATATAATTCTCAGGAAACAGCTTCAACAAGAACAGCAAGAGGCATAACCAGAGTTTCATAAACCACAGGCAGGGCCAGCAGTATATACAGATCAGGAGTCTGAGGGAGAACCACCAACTGTTGCAAATGGTGCTGGCAGAAGGATGCATGTACAATATGCCCTGACTCTGGCTAAGAGGCAAAGGATAGCACACACAGTCACTACCTAGGTCAAAGCCTAAGATCTCTCACACACACAGATATGAAAGCTGTTGCCATAAAAAACTCCACAACCTTTACTTAGCCATGTACTGGCTGAGGTCTGACAGCACCAGACAGGGACAACTCCCCAAGGACACAATTTGTACATGCAGTAATGACAAGGTAAGTGTGGAACCTGTAAGAAAAAAAAAGTTTAAATAACTGAGTACTCTCAAAAGGAAATATGTATACACCCCTAAGAAGAGCATTTACCTAAGGTGTACATGTCAGTAATACCTGATATGAGTAATGTTTGCAATATACAGCTGTGCATTCTACCCAATAGCGTGCATCAAGCATTTCACTTGACAACCATCTGTAAACCATGGAAAAGGCCAATTTTACCATTATCAGCACAATTATAACAAGAAGAAACACCAAAGTACCTACTGCTTCAACTGCATTACTTACAATACTAACTGAATTACAATGAGGTTCAACAATTGTATAAGCAATCATTCACAAATGTGAATGAACAAGAAATCAAAACCTTTTCTTCTACAATACTTATTCATGAAAGCAAGCTTGTTAGTAAATAAGCAGTAGCTATCCAGTGTGTGCATCAGACATATACATAACCCTAAGTCACAAAGACATGTGGAAAGGGCAGGACACAGTCATCATCATTTGCACAGGGTAGTTGGGTAGATGGCAGGAGGAAAAGACTAACAAAAAATAAGTCACTGTGTGCGAGTAAGAAACACATGTATTTATTAATGTATACAGTTGTCAGGACCAGGAACAAGAGATGTATACTACTCAACAGTACTATTTATATAGCTTGCATGTGTATCGGGTGGTATGGGCAAGTTTTTTTAAGTGTGCTTGTGTGTGTGTGTGTGTGTGTGTGTGTGTGTGTGTGTGTGTGTGTGTGTGTGTGTGTGTGTGTGTGTGTGTGTATTTGCATGAACACAATCAAGCACTGTGCTAGCACTATATCCTGCATCTCAGACAGATGTGAGCCAAGCATGGTAGAGAAGTCAGTTCAGCATCATCATCCCTGACCAAGAGAGCTACCTTTTCCAGAAGTTGTGCTGCTACTTCCACTGCCCTGGCTAGATGTAAGGGCTACTTGAATGTGAGTGTTGTCTGCTGAACAAGCTCTCATTGTGACTACATCTAGGACCATGACCCCATGGCCTGCCACATCTGGATGTGGACAGCGCAGCCATTGATGGAGCAGTGGAAGCATACCTCTCAATCTGGAAACATCAAAAATTTGGCAAGGCCCATGAAAAATAGATACAAATTGGTATGCTGATTAGCATAACATTTGCATATATAATTATGTAACCCCGCCCACTCCAATGGACTTGTGGGATACCAACTTTCAAATGCAAACTGAAGAACAGACAGCCAAAATATGGCACCAGAGTCCCCTGCATCCATTCCAATGTCCCATTACCTGGCTATTTCACCCTATTTACCATAAACACTAATGTGGGCATACTGCTTTACTTCTACAATGATTATTTGGATTTTATTTTTACATTTTATAGCACAATGCACAAACACAAATAGACATCGGCTAAACAAAGCAATACTGTCTCACAATGAAAATAGACTTAGCATTAAAACTTCTGTGCCCTTGAAACTCACATTCATTGAAACAGCATTGAAACCCATACCACATCCAAAGAAAATGCATCTAGCCAGTGGTGGATAAAGATTACTTTTGGGCTGTTTTCAAATCATAGGCCCCTTACACACAAAACAAGAAACATGCATGTGTTCTTTGATACACCTTCCTGACTTTATTAAATTATATTCCTCGTATAATACAGCAAACTTGTTAGACTTGGAGCACATTTTAAATTTATTGTTTGAATATTTTTCCAGTAGGCAATGAAACAAAGTGCCTTAAGGCCCTAACTCTGTACTCAGTCTCCTGCAGATTATAATGAGAGATTGACTGGCATATAAGGCATCCTCAAATCTAGCTCTGATGGATATATTGCACATCCAGAAAACAAACAGCACCAGAAACAAACACCAGATCCAAGGACCTGAACTTTGCCTGTGATATAAATAGAACATGCTGGGGAATACTCTGCCTCAAAGGACCCCCACACTATGGAATAAGCTCCCCTTCTATGTGAAGCTGATACCTCCAAGGGCCAAAGTAAAAGTTTATAAAGCATTTTATTAAGAGATGCCCAATTTAAACGATATCTGATAATGGGGGGTATGCTATATACACTGCACATGACTGCTCATTTCAATAAAGTAACCTTATACCTTCTTCTAGCTTTTCCTGGTTAGGGGTTGCCACAGCAGATCACCTGTCTGCTCATGATTGGCAGTGGAGTTTTATGGTGTCGAGTTGCCAGCCTGGTGCCCAACCTTCCTCAGAAGGTACACACATGCACACCTAGGGCCAACTTAGAGTGTCCAATCCACCTACAGCATGTCTTTGGGATGAAACCAGAGCACCTGGAGGAAACCCACGCGACCAAATGGAGGACATGCAGACTCCACACAGAAGGTACCCCAGCCAAGGATTGAACCAGAGAACCTCTTGCTGTGAGGCGGCAACGCTAACCGCTGCACCACCATGGCCGCCCAATAAAGTAACCTTATACCATTAAAGATAAATTTAACAAAAGAACAAAATTTAATGCATGCATCTTCACAGGTAACAACTATATGCTGAAACTGCTATAATATTTATTTTTGTAAAGCATGACTATTGTGAAGATAATAACTACATGTTTTCATTAATCTTAATGGCATGGAGTTAACTGCTAAAATTGCAACATTGTAATGGCGTAACACCGTTTATGCAACCTCATATGTATTCTGAACCCATACAGCTACTCAATTAGAAATAACACAGAAATAATAGTATTACAATGAAACATCAATTCACTGCTTTAAGCTATGTGTGTGCTGCAGAAGGCATAAGTCACTGTATTCCATGTGTTTTATTTATTCATTTTTAACCTAGCAGCAAGTGAACTGACCCACAGACTATTTTCATTATGACCTGAGGTAAAAGCAACAATTAAGGTCACATTACATTAGTAAATTAAGTGCATTGGTAAGCGAGTTAACAATGAAGAGGGCAGACAAATATTTAAAATTTATATACACTGAAAAGACAGACGTAGTGTTGCTACAAAGTATATGTACACCAGAATGGCACCTCTGCCATCTTCAAGGTAAACACACACACACACACACACACACACACACACACACACACACACACACACACACACACACACACACACACACACACACACACACACACACACACACACACACACACACACACACACACACACCTATTCAGTTCAAATCTCTGCAGTTCAAATACCTCAATACACACACTATTCTATTTATATCAAATCTCTGCAGTTCAAATACCTCAATTCAAGCAGTCCTACCCTTCTCGCTTGCAGATAATTCAAGCAGTCCTTTTCTTCTGGCTCACAGAAACCTCTGCAGTCCCCAGAAGAGTTTCTGTTCAATTCCAGCAGTCCTTTCCTTCTCACTTGCAGATACCTCTGCAATCCCCAGTTGATAACAGTTTGCTTGCAGATACCTCCCCAGAAGAGAGAAGATGACAGTTTATGTTCCCGCTTGGCTGGCAGCATTTCTGCATTTTCCTAGAGGGGAAGATAACAGTTTATGTTCCCGCTTGGCTGGCAGCCGAAAATGTATGCATGTGAGCCCTTGAGCTCAATTCCAACAGGCTGGTAGGCTGACAGAGCGGATGTCATCGCGCATGTGATGATGTCAGTTCAAAAAGCCAAGAAAAAATTTAAAATAAAAAGCTGGAAAAAATTTGGAAATTAAGGGGTGCCACTCAGGAATCTTGGCACCCCATTCTTTGGACCCGAAAACTCGGTAAAAAACGAGTAATTTGGTACAGTTGGGAGGTATGAGTGGAAGTAGTGTCACTATGAGAACAGAATCTAGTACAGCAACTTTGGCTAACAGCAGAAGATGTAGCAGTCCTCTGACCATGTGGATGCCCACTCTATCCCAGGAAATGTTTCATCACAGATACTGCTCAATCCAGTGGGTTATTCATCCTGTTCAAGGAGTCACCCACACAGTTCAGAGAACCACACATGTCAAAATGTATGACATTTAGTAATCTCACTATCTCTTTTGAGGTCCTGGTGGAACATGCCTGTGCCTCCACTATGGCCCTACACATATGTCTGGTGGCACCTACTGACACACCAGCAACAGGGCAAGGAAGGACAGCAGACCTCCTCTGATCACCTCTACCAAACCACCTGTGTGGCACCTCACCCCCATGATGGGTAATGGGGGAATCAACCAGCTCTGCAACCAGAATAGCCACACTATCATAATCAACTGTTTCACTCTCAACCTGTCCTATATCAGAGGTCTCCTTGTCATGGGTATGCATAAGCATACTGACTGTGTCTACAATATGGGCAGGGGATGTGGGAGCCACAACCTCAGAGTCAGACTGACCTTTGCATCCCCAGACTGTGCCTTCATTGCCGTCATCATCATCATCATCATCATCATCATCGGAGGCTACCACTACTCTGATATCAGATGGTAGGAGATCCACAGTGCCACTGTCAGATCAGCTATGATAATAAGCAATAAACACAACAAAGATAAATAGGGAATGAAATTGATCAAAACGTTTTCTTATACAAAAGGTGTGTTAAACTGGATCCACTTTGAAATCACAACTCCCACAACACCAAACCTTATATGGGCGAAAAAAAATAATGAATACTTACAATCCCAAAGTGCTGATTTTTCTTAGGGCAAGTAAACACTTGCCCAACATGGGATAATATACCCTTTCCCCACTGTAGTGTGATCTCCAAGTCGGTATATAAAGTTAGGGGTGGGTGTGAGGGGTGTAGCCACTCACTTAGGTGTTTTTTACATAGTCCAGTATGGTTATGTTATGTTTTGGACAAGTGTTTACTTGACCTGAGGAAAAATCAGTGCTTGGGGATTGTAAATATTCGTTATTTTCATTTTGCAATATGAAGTTTGTTGTTGTGGGATTTGTGATTTAAAAGTAGATCCATTAAACTGCACCACGTGCTAAAGCAATGCAAATATTATTCTCATTTAGACTTGAATCTACCTTATATATAGTAATACCAATAACAAATGTGTGCTTACTATGTGCAGTTGGTCTTGCAGACTACAATCCAGATGTCTCTGTGTGTAAGGAAGGGAAAGAAAAGAAGGCTGATAATTATCACAATACAAATGAAACAAGAAACAGAGACCAATGTTAGTTTATGCAAATTACCTCATTTGCTGATGAAAGCTATGCAAATGAGGTAAATTTGCAATCCAGGAAACACTAACCTGTCCAAGTAAGTTTAGTGTTATTTGCAGAAATGTACTCGGTTGGCAACTGAGTACCGTTCTGCAAATAGCAAAACGGAGCTATGACAACTCCAAATAAAGGATGCATCCAGTTGAGGAAGCATGCCAATGGCCAAATATACAGCCACTGACATTTTTATCTGTTGCAAAATAATAAAAAAATATTTTTTTTTCCTTGATCTCGAATGTTTAAGAGTAGCGCAGCGCCACGCAAATGTGCGGCGCTCTAAAAACCCTAAAAACAAAAAATAAAAGCCACAAATAGGTATTTTATTCAAAATATTCATCTGCCATGCAGATGAATGGCAGGCTGAAGACAACATGGCTACTGAGTAGTGGTTGCTAAGGGGGGAAGCTCAGTCTGAGAGATGTAACCAAGCATTAGTAGGCAATCCTATGCAAATGAGTATAAGGATAGTGAATCCCAAATTTCCCTGCCATGTGAACCATGTCTGTAGAGTGTAAGAGTAGGATTATTGGAGTAACAGAGTAGAAGACAGGTGACATCATGAGGGGGTATGTATCAAAAAGACTGTAAGCTTATTGGAGCAGAGTGGCATGTGTTTGCTGTGAGTTACTCAGGACTGGAAGAGGCGTGTCTACAGTTGTCTAAACTAAAACCCAGAAACTGAAGGTGTATGCTGTGGCTATCACTGAAGTTTCTTGCAAAGCTGCTTACACTGTGTGCGCGCGTGTGCACGCCTGTAAACTGGTCTAAGCCTGTGAGCATGTGTGCGCCCGTGTAAGCCTGTGTAAGGCTGTCTAAGCCTGTATGCACGAATGTGCACCCGCCTAAGCCCGTGTAAGCCTGTGTAAGGCTGTGTGCACACGTGTGTGCTCGTGTGCACGTGTTTGCGCTTGTTTGCGTGGCACTGCCCCCTGTTGAAACAGAAATGGGAAAAGGAAGGAAAAGAAGTAGTAGGAAGTTAACCAAGGAGAACTAGCAGAGTTGCCAGGTGAAATCAATCAGAATCAGCCAATTACACAGGCAGTACACTAGCCCAGCCCAGCCCAGCACTTAAAACTCTGCAAACAACATTCCCCCATGCTTTTCTCAGAAACACTGCAACACTGCAGTCTACAAAGAGAAGTGAAAACTTAAAAACGTACCGAATAAAAAAACAACCACCAATTCAACCAAAACTTAAAAAGCTTAACTCAGACAAAAAAATGTTAGGGTCTGCCATTGCTATTATAAGGCAACATGTGCAAGATGCTGAGGGTGGTGCCATTGCGAATGCTGCTGAGCAACTCACAGTGAGGAGACGGAGAAGAGTGTACAGACCCAGGGTAACCTACCAGGGGCTACATGAGCTGGAGATAGTGGAGTGCTATAGAGTGGACAGAGAGCTCCTGCAGCAAATTGTTGAGCTGTGCAGGCCACGCCTCACACACAGAACCAACAGAGGGGAACCCATCCCAGTGGAAACCAAGGTATGTGTTGGCCTAAGAATACTAGCAACAGGTACCTTCCAGAGACCAACTGGTGATATGATGGGGATTTCACAGGCATCAGCATCCAGGGTACTGCACCAGTTCCTGAATGCCATGTCAGCACATGTCGGTGATCATGTATATTTCCCCAATTCCCGTGAGGTATTGGCCAGCAATATGCATCTCTTCCATCAAATAGCAGAATACCCTGATGTAGTGGGTGGAATTGACTGCACACACATACACATCAAAACACCAGCTGGTGAGCGGGGTAGGGCCTACATCAACCGCAAGGGCTTCCACTCCATCAACTGCCAGGTCGTGTGTGATGCCCAGGGCATAATACTGAAAGTGTGTGCTGGCTGCTCTGGAAGCTACCATGATTCCCATATCTGGCATCTGTCGCAGCTATACCAGACATTTGCCAATGGGGACATCCCTGACGGTCACCTAGTGGGGGATGCTGGATATGCACTGGAGCCATGGCTGATAACACCCATCAGAAATGCACACACACCTGAAAAAGAACTCCATAATGAGGCACATGCACAAACACGAAATGTAATCGAGCATGTGTTTGGGATGCTCAAGTCACGGTTCTGTTGCCTGGACACATCTGGTGGAACCTTGCAGTACTCACCAACTACATGTACCCAAATTGTCATGCTATGTGCCATGCTACACAATATGATCCTGTGAAAACAGCTGCAGCAGGAACAGCATGGGGCAGGGCCAAACAGCCCCCCACCATTGCCAAGGCCTGCACAGGCACAGCGTGACTCGGAGGAGGAACAACCTGAGCCTGCCCCAGTAGGCAGAAGGAGGCATGCCCAGTATGCCTTGGCCTTGGCAAAGAGGCAACGCATAGCACATACACTGGCTCAGTAGGAACCTGGAAATGATACCTCCCTCTGACTCGCACATAAAATAATAGGGATGCCTAACTTGACACTACCTGTTTCCAAGCACGTATAGGGAGTGTAGTATGTGCATCCAACATAGGCAGCCCTGCAGCACCACCTGAGGCATGATTGCCATGTTTTAAGCAATATAAAGCAGTGCTAAGCTGCTTTTACCAATATCTAGTATATGTAAACAAAATTGCTCGTGCCAACTAGTGCAACGTCGGGCAATGTTGAGCAATGTTGGGCAAGGTTGGGCAAAGTTGAGCAAAGTCAGTTAAACATGCTCATATCTGCTTTACTGTTCCTTAAGCAGTCTGGTCTGTTCAGCTCAAAAATAAAAAAGCAATGACAGGGCTCGAACCCAGGATACTGTGCACTATAGTCACAGGACTGAACAACTAAGCCATGATAGCATTGCAGTGATGCAGACACAGCAGGACAATTGTACACTAATGCAAACACAAAGAAATGCAGTATCATGCCCCTAAAGAGGCAAATGGGTAACCTCCCCCACACGCCTATGCAGACAGAGTACATCAGGCTAGGCGGTGTGATGTGGGTTGTGTAGGCTATGAAGTCGCAGTGTAATATACGTGACATTGGATGCTGACATCTGTAGTACAGTAGTATGCCTCAAGCCACTACAATAGGCAACAGTACAGACTGAAATGGTGTTCTGTATATAGCAGTGCAGGCATAGCAAATGTGTATAAGTGTCAGGTGAAACCCACATCCTATGTACACCCACAGTAACAATCAGGTGTGCCCCCGGGTAGAAATGTACAAAGAATAGCTGTCCCCCCATATGTAGAAATGTTGATAAGTCTATGCAAAATGTGGCATGGAAGCCCTGCAGGCACAGCATGATCCCTGTTGATCTATAACACAAAGGTGAGCCCTGCTGTAAAAATACAACTTGATTTTCCATACACATATAGTATAAATGTCTATACCGGACGTGCTCACACACTCCAACAAATGTAGTGGATTCCATTCAGCATCACACTGAAAGGTCATACTGGGCATGCTCACACACTTAGGCTAAATACGGATGTGATAATAAGGGATATATGGACAAATGTGGATAGTCATCTCTACTTCCAGAAACACATTCACAAAGTGGTCGGAAAATCATGCTATGTGTTCACACAAACTGACAAGGTCTGTGCATGTAGGTCAAAAGAGGTTCCCACTACTCAGCAGTCATCACACCTGCCAGAGAGTACCACAACACACTTGTGAAGAATCCGACTAAGCACGTTCAACAGCTAGAAAGACCAATGAAGTACCTTAACAAGAGGATTACTGGCCTCAAATAGTTGCCCCATGCAACAAGACTGAATGTAACCCAATCTGTACTCTGTTGCATACTGTCTACTCAGGAGATCTCTGCCCAACAGACAGGTTCATGCCATGGTTACACTCAGATCTGTTCTGAGTTACAGCTCAATGGCAGTAAATGTACAGAGCCAACTGATATTGCCAACATCCTGGCAGATAGGATCACTGTTAACTTTACCCCCCCCCTCACCCATGAAAGAGCACATCTCTATAATGGAAGACTGCAAGGTTGCTGTCATTATGGCCACACAGGTAATAAACACTCTCCAAAGCCAGTATCACAGCAGCAATGGGACCAGATAACTTCCCAGGCTGTGTAGTATCTACTTCCCTGAAGTAAACATTAACATGGCAGGTTTGTGGCTGCTGAAGTTTCCAGAGGACTGCAAACTAGGAGCTATAATTATAAACACAAAAGATGTGGACATCCTACAAAAGGGCCTCACTGAGACAGATGGCTGTTGTCAAAGCCATGGGTTCTAGCCCAATGCCAAAAGGTGCATTGTCATCCCCTTTGTTAAAAACTCTATAGCCAAGAACTATAACATAGGTGGTAGTATACTTCACACTGAAAGTGTGACAAGAGACCTTGGGTCACAGGTGGACAGTGGATACACCTGTGATAATCACATTCCCACAGTAGTCAGGAAACCCTCCTATGTGGCACACCTCATCACAAAATGTGTCTCATGCAGAATAGAAGAGGACAATGTTCCCCTCTATTCATCACTCACTGGAACTATAATAGAGTACAATGCCACTGTTGCTATGTACCTCACAAGACAACTACAATAAATGGAAAGCCAGCAGCAATACCTCATAAAGAGCATTAGTGGCCTGAAATACATGCCATACACAGACCATCTCAAAATGCTCCATCCGTACTCCCTTGCATATCGCCTACTCAGAGGTATTCACTGCCTAACATACAAAGCTATGTCAAACACAGAGCTGTTGGATATGCTCCATGTAAAACACTCACAATCCCTCCAACCTTTAGACCCAAAACGACGAGTGAAATACAAAAGGAAGGGGTGTACCCATTTACCTTATGAATACCCACACCTTCATGTTAGTGGCACAGCATGAGGCCTTGGAGACCATGCAAGTACAACTAACATTAGCCAAAACTGCCCATCAGATTGTAGCCTGCTACAGATCACATACCTTATCTCAGGAACCTCACTCAGTATTCCAGAGAACAGTGGAAAATATAAAGGTCCTATCAAACACCATTATATGAGGAGATTACAACTACCCAAACAGTGAGTGGTGGAATTACTCGTGTACAATGTCCATCGCCCAATGTTTCCTAGAGTTTAAAAACCCTAACACCCTGGAACAGCTGGTCACCATGCCCACTAGAGGTGACAACATACTGGACATGATCATCACCAACATGGGGTACCAGTGTTCCACTACAGAGATAAACCCCTCGCTGGTAATATCAGATCATGAAGTAATCACACTGGACATCCCCATCCCCCCCCACCCAGTCAATGAAACCACTGTGAAGACATTTGCAAAAGCAAACTGCACACTTCTCAAGACCAAAGTGGAGCGTTCCAAAGCTCTTTTGCTATAGGATAATGGTATACAATCTGCAGAATCATTTACAAGTGCATCCTATGAGCATCTACAGGGATGCATAGAATGAGACATCACAAATAAAACCAAGATGCACTCTCCAAAAATAGGACAACAATCAGGTGGTTGTTGCCCATAAATAAGCTAGACAACAGAAGGAGGAAACGAACACATGATAGAGCCAAATTCACTAAAGGAAAGGCATCACTGATCATTATCAGGAAGAAACAATGATTGCTCATAAAATAATCCAAGGACAGTTTCTAAAGACAAATAGCCAAGGAATGTAAGAATAACAACCACAAAGCCTTTGGTAGCTATACCAGACATGTAGGTGTCAACTTCCAAATATGCTGTCAGCTACTGAAAAAAGGAAAGAAATACACCAAACCAACTTTCATTGCCCACATCCAAGGGGACAAGTTCAGTGTAAATTCCCCCCCATCACCCCCAAAAGGGCCTGTGTCCATCACAGAAGGATGCAGATCCCCAGATGTCATGGACATGCAGGTAAAGACAGCCCTCACCAAAGCTAAGAACACAGCATCAATGTGACTGGATGGTGTCCAAGGCTGCATCTTACACTAGGCCCATGAGGAACTAGACCCTCACCTACATTCACTGTCCAGACACAAGTGTACCACAGGCTATGTACCCAAAGAATGGCATACACAAACAGTCATCCAGCTCCACAAAGGGGGTGCCACAACAGAACATGGACACCATTGCCCAATATGTCTACTCAGCCTGGTCTACAGAGCTATTGAGCAAATTGTCATGGAACCCATAAACAGAGACATTGGAGACCTCCAGACACTGGACTCTCCACAACTCTACCTTGTTAAAGTCAGATCCTGGCTCCTAAACTAGTTGATTTATTTCAACCAGTTACCAAGGACATAGATGGAGGTGAAAGTAGTCCACACAGCCCACCTGGACCTCACAAAGGACTTTCTACACCATTCCCCACTCTGTCATCATGGACAAGCGTACCAGCTGGAATATTAACAGCTATGTCACAGGATGGGTGGCCAGGTGGCTCACAGATCAAACACACATGTTCAGAGTTGCTGGTGCCATGTCCAACTCTAAGCCAGTCACAAATGGCATCCCACAGGTCTTGGTCCTGGGACCCCACCTGTTCAGTAGATACTGCTCAGAGGTACAGGCAAACATGGGAGGTGTATGGCTGAACAGGTTTGCAGATGAATGGTAACTGTGGTCCATAATCGACTGTACGGCTAACACAGACATCCTCCAGAAGTGTCTTACAGAGACAGATACCTGGTGTCAAAACAATGCCTTCAAGCTGAATGCCAAAGAATGCATAGTCATCTCCTTTGGGTACAACAAAGTGCACACAAACTACCACATAGGTGGTAATCCAGTAAGTATGGAGAAAGTCATTATGGCCCTCGGGACACAGGTAGATAGTAAACTCCCCTTTGATGATCACATAGCCAAAGTGTTTAGACATTCCTTCAATGTAGCCCACCTAATGTCATCTAATGTAACCCACTTTGTATAGTCTGATGATGTCACCATCCTACAACTATACCTGTGGAAAGAATAATTCACAGCAATGTGTATAGCGAGGCGTGTGAATGTGTACATCTGTAGTATCATAAAGTAGGTAGTTAGTGGTTTGAATCCTGCACTTGACAAGTTTGTGTGTGGTCTCCTTGGGAAGGAGCAAACGTTTTGGAGAGTAGTAAATCACCTTAAAAGTGGTAAACTAATCTTTGTCAAGTCTGACAATGTCACCATCCTATAAATATACCTGTGGAAAAGAAAACTCCCAGTAATGTGTATAGTGTGTCATGTTAATGCATACTTCTCTAGCATCGTGAAAAAGGTAGGGAGGGGTTTGAATCCTGCACTTGACAGCTGTGTGTGGTCTCCTTGGGAAGGAGTGACCTTTTAGGAGAGTAGTAAAACACCTTAAAAGTGGTAAACTATTCTTTGTCAAGTCTGATGATGTCACCATCCTACAAATATACCTGTGGAAAAGAGACTTATCAGTAATGTGTATAGCACAACGTGTTGATGTGTACTCCTCTAGTATCATGAAATAATTAGGTAGGGGTCTGAATCCTGTACTTGGGTGAGTGTGTGTGACAGTGTTGGGGGTTTTGCTTTTACTACCATATGACATATCAGTAGGCATTACACATGTGAGGTAGCTGTGAGGCAAATACATATACGTACATGTTACCTCAATTATTGCATGTGTGGGAACCCTGCTTTATCCAAGTACACATTGTCATCTTTGCCAAACTGTGCTGCTGCTTCACAGACCTTAGGTCACATCTGTATGCTTGTGACAAAGCCAGCCACTGCAGTGATGCCTGGCCTAAGTCATCCGTGTCACACGCACTCATTATGGTTTCTATTGAATTGTGTGAGTGAGGGTTTATGGCCAAGGTATATGTCAGACCTGTTCAAACGCAGCAGAGTCTGTCAATGATGACTATGCATTATAGGTGTACAACAACCTTTGTGGACATGCATGCAGACCCCTTATTGCTTATGTGATCCACCTAGGGATTTCAAAATACCTTAGGGAATGTGATTATCAAAGGAGAGATGACGTAACACTAGGTTGCATGTACACATCGGTACCTTTTCATCATATTGGTAGCTACTACCTATGTGGTACTGTGGGGATACTATATTCCATAAAGGTGGATGACTATGCTTAGTTTGGCCTATAGCTTTCCAGCATGGGTTTGACAACAGGTATCTGTCTGTATGATACCCTTGTGGAGGATGTGTGTGTCACTCGGAGAATGCAGTATAGGCCACAGTATGCATTAGCATACATGGACAGACGTATCCCTACTGTGATTGCTTGTACCTAAGAGAGCCATATGCCGAACAGAAGTGGTCTCAGTAATGGGTGCAGCTGAATACCACTGGTTACTGGCATAGTATAGTACCTGAAGGATCCAAATGTTGCTGTGTGTCCTACATGTGTGTGTCAGTTATCAAGACATCATCTAACGATTGGTTATGGTCAGGCTGCTGAAGTCATGTATGCTACCAGAATGCAAAACATTGACAGATAGTAACAGTATCACCCACAGCACAGTGTCAAACCATGTCATACACACATGTGTAGTCAGGTTCCAAAATGTGTGTAGTACAATGCATACTGGCCACCAATAGAAACTATGGAGTGTTACTGTGTAATACAGAGCATGTCATCCTGCCCATGTGTCCACTATGCACGTACATGCAGACAGTGCAACTCCACCATTTTCACAACTGTACACCTGCAAATATGTGCTATACACACCCCACACATACTGTCCACTCTCTAACACATGCTGCCAATACTGCACACATCAGCCAAGTGGCACGTGGTCCGGCAATATACAATTGGAACTAACACTGGTGTAAACAACACTACAATGACAATTATAGCTTTAATGCATCATGCCTGCTCAGCTACACCTTCAAGCATATCATTACACTCTACTGCTGACAAAATGCTAACATTGCTATACTGCTATAAAGACACCCTGTGCATCAGCACCATGGTAGCCTAAGGCATTGATGTTACAGATGAAAGGAGGTGGCACAGGATTCATCATATGCACAGGGTGTGTTGTTGCTCTGCCAGAGGCCTACAGTGAGCCATCCAATCGACATGTATGTGTGTGTGTGTGTGTGTGTGTGTGTGTGTGTGTGTGTGTGTGTGTGTGTGTGTGTGTGTGTGTGTGTGTGGGACAATGTTGATGTAATGTGTGTGGGTATGTGTTAGCCTTAGGTGTCTGGATTATGTATGTGTCTGCATGCACACAGTTCCACCATGTGGCTGCCATATATGGGTATTTGTGGGACAGCCACAGACTGTACCTGCGAGGCTTTACAGATCACCATCTCTGGCCATGGATACGGTACCTGTGCCTGCAGGGGTACTACTGACATTATCAGGTACTAAGCCAGACTGGATACTATCCCCAGAGGTAGATGGATGTACACTGGACCCAGGTCCCTGCTGGGACTGTCCAGAGCCACGTGCACGTGGTCTTCTAGGATGTTCTATGGACAACCCACCCTTAACATTGCTGGGGCTGGTACTGGCACTATGGGAGTGGCTGTTGCTTGAGGGACGTCTGCGGCAACTGCCAGCTGCTGATGTTGCTGGCATACGTCCACGTCAACGACTGAACCATCCCGCATTGTCCTGACACATGGACATGACATTGCGGAGGACAGCTAATGTCTCTCCCCGACATCTATCAGTGACCTCAGTGTAATTACAGATGGCACCAGCTAGGTCATGGATACTGTCTATTACGGTGGTGTTATGTGCCCTCTGTGCTCTTAGACCCTGTCTGGTGTACCGTTCCATATGTGCCTGTGCCTCCATGACAGCCTGGAACATGCGTGAGGTTGTAAGACCTGTGGCATGTCTGCCAGTGGCATGATGAGCAGCAGTGCTCCGACGAGAACCCCTGGACATCTGCCTATGTGGTACCCTTCTGGACATCTGGGTATGGCTGCTGTGTCGGGATGCATGTGCCATGGATACCACACTGTCCTGGACAATGCTAACTGTATGCTGTCCCTCTCCTAAGGGCATTGGTGATGGATGTATTGGCAGTATGACTGTGTGCATGGATGGGGTGGACACTTGTGTAGTGTCGATTGGTGGCCCAATGATAGACCCTGGCAAACATGCTTGTGCCTCAACACACCTATCATCATTATCACAATCATGCTCAGTGACATCAGTTTCCCTGCTGCATTGAACCAGCCCAAAATCAGCACCTGTGAGAGGAAGACAGGAAACACACTTTACGACCTGTACATGATGTCGCACACATGCACACATGAACACATACACATATGAACACATGCACACATGAACACATACACACATGCACATATGCACACATGCACACATGCACACATGAACACATGAACACATGCACACATGAACACATGCACATATGCACACATGCACAAATGAACACATGAACACATGAACACATGCACACATGAACACATGTACACATGCACACATGCACACAAATACACTCCTCACTAAAACAGACACACACACACACACACACACACACACACACACACACACACACACACACACACACCACCAGCAATCCCGAACATACTCAATAGTGTGTGATGTTGGGGTACAGTATCACAAGCCAAACATTTATATCAAACGTGACAGCATGCAGGACGTGTATTGCTCAACAGCATGCAGTGTGAGTGTAATCAGCCCTTGCTAATAACAGTATACATGGCTTTGATGCATGTGTGTTTTGTTCAGTGAATGGCCTCAGCCTGGAACGCAATGTGTACATGGACACAACATTGCTGTGCAGGTATTAAAAGCCCTGCAATGTCCTGTGCACCATCAGTCACAGGTATACATACCATGGCTGGATGTGTATCAGTGTGTCACATAGATATCCATTTCTGATTACAGCATCTGTGTCTTTAGCAAATAATTGTGGACACAGGTGTAGCACATGCATGCTATGTATACACACATGATGAGTGGTGCATGTATACCTGATGGAATACCATTGCTCAACATAGCCACTGTACAGTGGTTATGGCAAGTGTAGGACATATTGTGGACATGCCAGTGCCAGCCATGGCATGCTACCACACAACTGCAACATGAAACATCACACAAACACAGTGGATGTCATGTGACCTATACACTCTATAGCATTACAAGACATATGTGTGTCACTTTCTACAAATGGTGATTGCTATGCATATTGTGTATATATGCATATGTCTGCACACACACAACATTGAGGTGAATAGCAATTCATGATATGTGTAGTACTGTGGCCAATCTAACTGGATGAGGTGTAGAACAATGAGCCATCATTATGCAGCATCATGTGGTCACTCAAGGCTACTAATGTGTGCCAGACTGGCACATAGCATGCTGTACCTGAACTGCAGTACCATGTCTACATTCACCATTTCACGGCCAGTTGTTACATGGGTTTGTGAGGTGCCCAATAGGGGGCATTGCCTAACATGAATGTGTTATGTGTTGAAGAGTGCCGCACAGCCATATGTGAGGCATCTACCCCTCAGGTATATTATGTGTGCTGTGTGGATGAGGTTTGGGATACTGTAGTGTGACCTTACAGTGGGTGTCTGAATACGCCATGTATAGCATGTTAACGTGTGCTACGTATGACAAAGTTGTGTATGTTGTGTGCTTGTGTATCGACTCTGCCTATCCAATGTCCACTACAGTGTTGCCACAATTGTGTGGGATGCTCTGTGTATTGTATGTGTTTTGGGCAGCTACCCACATTACTAGGATATGCATAGTCTCACAGCAAACATGCACAGCATGCATTATGCATAGGTGTGTTACGTGTACATGGCCTATGCCTCACCTATGACATGCACATTTAATTAGCAATATTAAAGGTATAACACACTCACCAGCATGGGTCTGCTGCCTTGCTGTCACACCAGAGGGACCTACAAGGATATCAGACACTTTGTCAGTGGTAACAACTGTGGCATTGCTACTGTGTGTTTGCAATCTTACAGTAGTACAACGGTTGACAGTCACAGGCCTACAGATTATATTCCTAATTATTAGTATTGCACAACACTAGGCACCACATAGTTAACTACACAGTACACATCTCACATAAGCATGCTCTATCAATAGAGGTAAAGTATTCTGCAGCTATGCCATGTTACCTGCATGCTCCATGTCAACTTGCTGGGTGGCTCCGGCCTCCATGATGAGACATGTTACTTGTTGTGGTTGTTGTTGGCCAGGAGCCACCTGGCTCAGGAGCAGCTCCTCCACTCTGGTGAGGGGGGGAATGGATGGATACCCCCCCACCTGTGGCAAGCTGTTGTCTGCGGATATCAGACGCACGCTGCCGGACATGTCTAATTAAATCACTGCAGTGATGGCGTTCCTGCTCATATGTCCAGTTATGCATGCCTATGTCCTTTACCCTATGGACAAGATCTTGCCACAGCGCAGTCTGCTCATGCTGGTCTTGGCTGGTTCTGGAGAACAGCAGTGCATAGTGCTGTACCAGGCTTGCTGTGATCAGTTCTTTCTCAGCCATGCTATATGCAGGATTATGATGGTGGGACATTACCCTGGACGACAATGAAACAATATATGTGAGCAAGTCATGTGGCACACATAACACTCTAAAGTACAGATATCAAATAACTGCCATATATAGCAACCTATTGGCTGTCAGAAGATACACACTTTCAATACCACATATCAGTTCTCAACCCACAGATGCCTGACAGTGCCTGGCACACTTTATATATCAAACCATGTTTTGCACAGCAACAAAGTTAAAACAGTATGTAAGACTATACAACAGTACATGGCGCACTGTATGCGACATAATGCACCACCTAGCTACAGGAGGTATATATCATGCTAATGCATCATGAAATATGTAATCCATTGCAATGATTGTAAAATCCACTGACAGTATTACCAGTATACCACACTAGTGGTTGATGGCAGACCCCTGCCTAACATATATGCACATTCATTAATATAGGTGGCATACTGCTGTACTAGACTATACATGTTGCTAGATATGCAGTTATATCCTGTAACACACATATGACCGAGGCCATGGTACAGGCATACCCACACTCACATCAGACATACATACCAGACACAAAGGTATGGCAACCCAGGTGACCTTTACCTGTGTACCTTACAATACTGTGTGTCAGTAGTTACCAGACCTTATGTCTGAGGTATGTAATCTGTGAGGATTACAGGGAACACACATAACAGTGGTTCCAATTAATGTGGACGTACACCATACTGTGCTGTTTAGGCATACAGTTCATACAGGAGTTGGATTCACCAGCAGTAACAATAACCATACATGTACTGCTTTAGACTACAATGGGACACCCCAGTCGACAACAAGGGACTACATCAGACCATATGGCATATTGCTTTTTCTGACTAGCAATTGCATACACATCTTTTGCTGGGATCACAGCTAGGACACATAATACCATGACAGAAACAGTTTCCCACTAAGCTATCACACATATACCGATCTCTGACACATTCACTAACACATTCACCATCACACTCAGTCAACCTCACATAGCAATT
Organism: Protopterus annectens; assembly: GCF_019279795.1. Classification (NCBI taxonomy): domain Eukaryota; kingdom Metazoa; phylum Chordata; order Ceratodontiformes; family Protopteridae; genus Protopterus; species Protopterus annectens. The sequence continues at coordinate 1,667,939,396 of NC_056725.1, forward strand.
ATTGCAACAAGTACATGTGGGTGTGTATCACTTCATAGGTAGGTAAGAGGCTATTGGCCCTAGGGCCTATAGAACTCTAACCATATGCTACCCTGGCCTTTGACACACAGGTAATTACATTTCACGTGGCCCTGTCAAGCAGAGACACAGAGGTGATTGCCTGGGTGTATTCACTATCTCCCATACAATCTCCAGGATTATGTATGACGACTGCTAATTAGGAGCTTTGTTTGCTATGGATAGTTGGTTTGTTCCAGAGTATGGGATGTCTCTGAGATAGGAATCTATCCCTCCAGCATGTGATGTTTATTGTGGTCAAAGGGTTTGGGTCCCTAGAGGGTGTAGCTTGTAGAGATTGTAATCTGTTTACGTGGAGCATGTCCAACAGATCTGGGTTTGACATAGCTTAGTATGTTAGGGAGAGGTCACCTTTGGGTAGGTGGTATGCGACACAGTCTAGTCGTGGGTTTGTGGGACGGTCTGCATAGGTCATCTGTTTGATGCCAGTATTACTCTTTGTGAGGTATATCTGTGTCCTTTCCACTTGCTGTAGATGTCTTGTGAGGTACATACCACATGGGGCATTATACTCTATACTGGGTTTTATGTGTGTGGAGTAGAGGTGAACACTGACCTATATTTCCCTGGATGACACACCTTTTGTGATGACGTGTGCCACGTACACAGATTACATGACTAGTGTGGCACTGTGACTATCGAAGGGGGAGACTACTGTCCACCTGTGTCCCATGGTCTCTAATCACACCGTCGATGTTAAGTAGACTACCACCTATGTGGTAGTTCGTGGGTACTGAGTCTTTGCAAGGAGGGATGCCAATGTAGTGTCAACATTGAGCTTGAGTCCATGGCTTTGTCACCAGGCATCTGTTGCAGTAATTATGACCTCTCTCTCTCTCTCTCTCTCTATATATATATATATATATATATATATATATACACACACACATACATATAAACATCCATTGGTGTACATATAGATATACATATAGGCACATATACAGTCCACCTTTCATGGTGGGAATATCAAGTATGGGAAGGTTTTGAGGTATACAGTTATGTCATAATATTGCACAGGGTTGTGCGGAATGCATTGAAGGTGTTATCAGCCCATGTAACTTTAGCAGGCCTCACTGGCTGCAACACTGCAAACCTGACGAATCATACCCACAGCGTTTAACCACCACATGTCATATACCAGCACTGTATGCTGTCTGGTCTGCCACACACTACAACCTACATAGAAATATGCACATAACAACCTTCAACATATATATATATATCCACCTTTCACAAACAGTTGCAGTATGTCCCTTGCTCAATGCACATGTACAGATGCTAATATATCTGACATGGACAGATCTTTCCATATGTGTTTGCCATAGACACACAAGGACCACACTGTTGTAAGTCCATGTACCTCATGGCTGACCTGTTGGGCCTTGCTGCAACATGAACATATGTCACATGTGAGCACACAGTAATATTTGAGGGTGTATATATAGCTGCTAATGCTGAATTAGCATACTAGCCTGGTACAGCTGTTGCCAATGCTAAGCTACACGTTAATATGACTATCATGCATTTGTTACTCTGTCACATCCATGTTTGCATAACCGTATGGGCTACTACCCCAAACAGACATTGTACACACTACTGTACAGAACACAGATAACATGGATCAGATGTTTAACATTTAATGCTGAACTTCATATGTCACCGTCACATACCACTGCACACAGCTACACACTCATTTCTCCATGCCAGTAGTTATGCAGGGCATCTATGCATTGATACGTATTGCTACCACATATGGATGATTCAAACTATGTAGAGTACGCTTCATAAACATCTACTACATTCCAGTAAATACATAGCTGTTACATACCTTTCCTTTGTATGTGTTCATATTTCTTGTTGTATATCCTGAATTCAGTTTCCAAGGTATATTTGTTTCTCAATATACGTTTTCTTTTCAATATATCATTTACTTTTCAAGATTTTTTTTCAATAGATTTTTATTTCGGAATATATTTCTTTTCAATATATTTTTTATTTCAATATATTTTTTCAATATATTTTCTTTCAAAATATTTTTTTTCAATATATTTCTTTTTCAATAAATTTTTTTCAATATTTTTTCAATATATTTTTCTTTCAATATAATTTTTTTCAATATTGTTTTTTCAATATATTTGTTTTCAATATCTTTTTGTTTTCAATATTTTTTTCAATATATTTTTTCAATATATTTTTTTTTCAAAATTCTTTTTTCAATATATTTTCTTTTGTCAGTATATTAATTTGTTTTCAATATATTCTTTTTGTTATCATTTTTACATTACATCTCTTTTTCTTTCAGAATATTTTCTTTGGATCCTTTTCCTTTATCTCTGCTGCAGCTGTTGTCTGCCTTTGTGTGCGTGTGTGTGTGTCTCTCTCTCTATCTCTCTCTCTCTCTCTTTCTCCCTCCGTACCTGCAATGGAATTATTGCATGCGTGGACAGCAAGTACAGACTGCTTTCATAGGTATCTGCACATGTGCATGTGATGGCCTCTGTACCAATTGGTGGCCACCATTTGGCAATTGCATGCAACCTGCTGTGTGGTAGTACTCACTATCATAGCAACCCAGTGCTATAAATTGTTAAGTCAGGAAGGCATAGCCCTTTCAGATTTCCAAAGTGGGGACCATGCTTATTTGCTGTGACACCGTTGTGTAAGTCAGAAGGTTGGTATACTTCTTCTAACTGTTGCTAGGGGTGTAGCCAGTTATTTGTATGTTGTACTCAGACCTGAATGTTGCCACTTCCAGTAACCAGTTGACAGTGTAGAATTGTACTCACCCTTAGAAATGCTAACACAAGATAGATGGGAGTATGGGGTTTCTTTTCAACTTATACAATTAGCTGCCATACATATATAGTTATTGAGATGTTTTCATTTGGCACATGAACTGTTTGTGAACTGCTATACTGTGGATATTAATGTACTCACTTCTGCACAGTTTGTGCTTTTTATTTTGTTGACATTATCACAGGATGCTCATGAAAACTGGACAATTCCAGTACTGAGTATGCCTACCTACATCCTTGCTGTACCTTGAACACACTGGTATTTTGTACATTTGGGTTGGGATTGTCCTGCTATGATACTGTGTGGGGGTTGTAAAGTGCTGCTGTAAAATTATTTACTGCTAGAATGTCTGGTTATGTTATCACAGTCATGTAATGCAATTCCACAACAACTGCTGGTAAAGTTCTACAGAACAGATTTTGTGTTATGGCATTCATATCTTTCCTTACATTCACACATTCCCATGCATGATATATATATTTCAGCAGCATCCTGCTGTGTATCTACTGTGGCCTAGTGGTACTTCATGCAGTTTAGTGTGTCCAAGGTCCAGGGTTCGAGACTGACAGTAGTGTTTTATTTTGCTGCTGAGCAGAACAAGGCCCCTCATATGCAGGGTGACTAAGGCACTTTTAAGCAGTTGTAAGCGGGTTTGCGCGGGTTTGCGCGAAGCTTAGCAATACTTAGCTAAGCACACACATGTGCACACTCGCTCAAACCTGCTTACTACTGCTTAAAAGTGCTTACTCACGCTAACCCACGCGCTCCTTTCTTTGAAAGAAAAGAAAATGGGGAGATAGGAAAGTGGTGAAAAAGGGGAACAAAGAGGGAAAGACAGTAGGGAAAACAGCACGGGATGTGCAGGATGGGTGTAGGGAAGGTCCATAGCTGCCCATTTCTTTAACAGCTGTGCATATACTAGTAATTTGGAGGAAAATTTGAAACCTTCCAATCCTGAGAGAGAGGTGAGGACAACAAAGTATGTTGCACTGCCAATTAAATTTCAGTTTCTGTGTCCAGCGGACATTTGTGCAAAATGGGCAGCTATGTATGGGGTGTAAGAACACCATTGATGGGGAAGATGTTTGAAAAATTGCAAGCATGAGCCTGTAGATGGCAAGAGTGGAACTGAGATCCCCACCCCATGGGCAGTCATCTTGCATCTTCACAGCCTGGGAGGGGGCTGTGCTGCTGGGGCGCGGGAGGGGGGGCTCACCACCGTGAGTCACCTCTTCTTTCCTCAAGCTGGAGCGACTGAATGCTGGATTTCCCTGAATGCTGGATTTCCACAGCCTGGAGGGTGAGAGGGTGGAGAGTGCTGGCCCCTCTCTGGGCTTGCTTGCATGGGGGGAATGAGCCCCCCACCATCTGCAGCCAAAGGTGGCACAGGGCCAATGAGGGCCAATGGAGGAGGAGGTCCCGGGCTGGCTGGAATGGAGTGCCATCACCAGCTGAGGTGGGCCAGGTGAGGGTGCAGGGTGAATTTAATGACAATATAGCCAACAGCATTCCAAATTAGTTGTAACAGCATGCAGTAATATTCCCATTAACCCAACACACCAGAGTTCCAACAGTTGAACAGCAAGCATAACACATGCATATATAGAATGACAGTGGACATTCCAACAGCATGCAGGAATGATTGGTGGCAACAGGCCACCAAGATTCTGGTGTTTGAACAGGGCACATGCATCAAAGTAAATGCAGATATTTATAAACCAATAGGTCATATGTCCCAACAAATGTTTTGAGATTACACATACCCATTAAGGTGTGGAATTGCATTGTTTATGCACATACAGTAGGGTGTAAAAAGATACCTCCATTAACAACTTATATGAACTTATAGTTTACACTACATTCCTACTGACTGCAGGTATTTATCACCTACATGTATTATTACACTAGACAATGTCCATTACGCTGTGGGATGTGTTTTGCTAATTCCTTATGTACCTGACCTGTATCTAATATACAAACTGTCCAGGGTGCAGATGTTACTGCTATGTATTTATATATTTTATTTATATTCATATGTCTACATATCTGGATGTGTTCAGGTGACATTATCAGTTATATTTTAACAGCCCCCTACATTTCTAGCAGCACACTGACATTTCCGGTGAACACAATTACAAGCTACTCATGTGCCAGATTACCTATACATGCCAGCCTTGAAACTACAGTTGAGGACTCTATATATGCTTAAGAGATACTGGTACTCCCTTTGTCCTCTTTCTATGGGCCTACCCAAGTGTGGGTTGACAGCACTTAATACAACGCTACTATTTCTATACTGCAAGAGTACATCAACATTTCAAAGAAAGTGACACGGACACACTACAGGAGTTATACCTTTATTAATTACATTACACACTTTTCTAGTGGCTCTCTCATTTATTTGCTATTACAGTGCATGCAGACATCTTATTCAAGATGTATTATGCCTTCATTTATGGTTTACAACACTCTTTTTCAGGCTCTCTCACTTATTCTATATAACATGACATGCAGAGAAATAATTCAGGACTTATTATACCTTTATTAATGGGTTACAACACTCTTTTTCAGGCTGTCTCACTTATTTTACATAACAGTACATGCAGAGAGGTTATTCAAGTCTTATTATACCTTTATTATTGGGCTAAGACACTTTTAGTCAGGTTCTCTCACTTATTTTATATAACAGTACATGCAGAAAAATTACTAACCTGCCTGGTGGCACAGCCTTAGCAGCCTATCTACATAGGCTTGCTGATTCTCAGCATGGACACCTGCAGCTGTGAAGTAAATGAAGTGATATTGAGACATATATCTATACATACTATCGACTACACTAGCAATTTTTACATACTTCAGTCCATGGCTACCTACACAGTAGTGGGGCATTTTGCATCCCACGGGCCTCCTGTATCCATTGGTTCAGTTGGTCCTGCTTGCATCTCTTTAGGTCTGCATGGTGATGTCTAACCTGCTCACCAGTCCGAGTGATGCCTGTGGCACTGGTGAGTTAATGTGCGAGACAGTTCCAGGCCTCTGCTTCATATTCTGTGCCCTGGAACTGGCCCTGCAGGAGTCTAGCATCATGATGATGGACGAGGAGCCAAACCATCACTTTTGACTCCTCAATGCCCCACCGTTGTGCTCAGAAGTGAGAGCCCTCTCCGACACCAGCCATTGCTGCCTGCAGATGGGAGCTACAACCAGTTATGCTGAGTATTCCCACCTATGGAGCTTAAATATGCCTCATTTCCAGCACTTATTTGTGATTGGCCAGATTTGAAAGTTCTCAGCTGAGTGCACACCTGCTTAGCACTGGGTAAACTTTGATTCATATGTATATGTGTGTTGACAGTCCATGAACATCCAATGCTGTCATGGCTTAGTGGATCAGTACTGTGATTATGGTGCACACTGTCCTGGGTTCGAGACCTGACATTGCTTTTTTATTTTACTACTGGCTTGACCGGTAGGAGGTGTGGCTGTGTTTAACCAACTTTGCTCAACTTTGCCCAACGTTGCTCTACGTTTACCGTCATTGCCCGATGTTACCTGACATTGCGCTAGTTAGCGCGGTGCACAGCTTCGCACAAGCATGTTTGGTTTGTGCTAGTTGGCGCGATGCACAGCTCCGTGCAAAGCTATTGTGCTAGTTAAACCAGTGCTTATCTATGGGCAATTATTCTTAAATGTGCTTAATACTGGCAAACTTTGCTTAGCAGTGCTTCACATTGCTTAAGATAGGTTACTTATGCATTCATTAGTATGCATGACCATTTCACCTTCTTATATATATTTAAAATATTGTTCACTACTACATAGGCCATTTCCATGCATTTTAATAAAATTTAAAAGGTAAATGTCAGGAATTATTTTAATGCACGGATTTCCTGCAGAAAATGGAAAGGGGAGTGGTGGGACTCGAACTGGGAATGCCTCTTCTTTGTGCAAAGGCTCTACCACTACGCTACTGCTATTTGGCTTAATTTGCATATAAGTAGTTTATTATCCTCTTCGATGTCTAAACTGCTAACTGTAGCTAAGCAATGGGCACACCTGTGCACACACGCACAAATACGGGCAGCTATATCGTGAATAATAAAAAACAAAAATTGTTTTACATTTTATTTCATTTGTACAGGACTTTTGAATGTGGGGGAGTGTGGTGATGGGGGTATACTCATTTGAGTGGACTCGCTCATATCTGCTGACATTTGCAGATTTAGGCACTTGTAAGGGCGTGGATATTTGGACTGCTCGGCAGTCTGACATGCCCCCTGCACTCCTACACGCTCCGTGTTAGCCTGAAAGTTGAGTCAGCACGCCCTCATGCATATGCATGATGAGCTGACGTCATACTCATAGACGGCAGTCTCCGAGTAGGACTTTGTTCATCCTACACGGAGGATTACTGAATCCCTCCCATACAGTTTGACTGATTGTATGTTCCTTAATATGTTATGCAAAACAATTTTGTAAAGGTTTTTATTAAATATTGCAGTCTGCATTTGTGCACTGTTTGGCAATGCTCAATCAACTTTTATGGCTTAATGAAAACAGTGAAAATTTTAATTTGGCTAGCCTTCAGTAGCACAAATAAACATGGTGTTAGTTTGCAGTCATCAGCACCCTGGATAGTAATTACGACAGAGAATGCACATGATAGATGTCCAGCTCTGTGTCACACTGTGTAAATTAAGTAAATTGAGAGAAATTAGACAGATGATGCAGTGTTTGAATTCTACTTACAGACCATATTTCAATTATTCTGAATGTGTATTTTCTTCTTTTTTTTTAATTTGTAATCTGCATTTGCATACTGCTCAGAAGTATGTAAGCAAGGTTAACTCACAAAGGAAAAAAGTGAAAACTTTACTTTAGTCTCCCTTGTGTAATGCAAATATTCCTGGCAATGGTGAGTTTTTGCCAGCACTATGGACGGTACTGAGAGACTAAATTCCACATATCAGATAACTATCCTTATGGCACAATATGTGATTGAAGAAAATTAACAGAAATAGAGATGATTCAGAGTTTGAATACAGTTAATTCTTAATTTCACAGAGGGTGGTGCGAATACATATTTATACAGATTTATTTTTATCATTCTGTTGTTGTTTAAAATAAATCTATCATTCTCAGTATTGCTAACAGCATGTGAGCTGCTGTCTGTCCACTTTCTTATTATTTGTCAATAACCACAAGTCTGATAATGTGTTCCACAAAGTACTTTTCTGATGTTGTAAGGAGATGTGAGAAGGATGAATGCATCACTTGAATGCACTCCTTGTTCTGGTCAGTGCTACATATACCCATTAATTGAATTAATGTACTGTCAGTTTTATTATTTCCCTTGTATACTTTTTTCTAATGCTTTTTCCATGTATTTGCCAGTCAGCAACATGCAAACGCAGTTCACTGCCTAAGGAAAAATGTGAAAAATTTAGTGTAGGCTGCCTTCTGTAATGCAGACAAGCCTGACTCCATTGGGTGTCCATCAGCACAATGAATAGTACTCAGTGAAGAAAATGCACCTGTCAGGTAACATTCTCTGTGACACAAGGTGTAAGTGCACTGAGCTTAGAGAAATAAAACAGCTGATACAAGATTTGAATCCACGTAATTGATAACTTTACAGAGGGTGATGCGAATACATATTTATTTGTGGTATTGTTTAGAAATCAACTATTGTCAATATTGCTAACAGCATGTGAACAGCCGTGAGCTGTCCACTTTCACATTGTTTGTCATTAACTGTAAGTCTGTTAATGTGCTCCACAAAGTACATTTCTGATTTTGTAAGCATGCGAAAAGGATGAATTTATCACTTGAATGTACTTTTTGCTCTGAACATTGCTACATATATCCATTGATTTGGATTAATGTTACTGTCAGCTTTATTCTCTCTCTCTCTCTCATATATTTCTTTCTAATACCATTGGCATTTTCTCTCTGCGTGACAGCACACAAACGCAGTTCACTTCCTAGGGAAAACCATCTAAAATTAGGCTGCCTTATGTGGTGCACACATGCCTGGCAGTGGTGCTCTTCAGAAGCACTCTGGCCAGCACTGAGTTGGGAAATTCTACCTATCATTGAACTATGTCTGTGGCACAAGGTATAAGTGCAGTAAATTTAAATAAAGAACACTGGCGATTACTGGTTCAAATCCATTTAAGCAATACTTCTGCACAGTGTGCCAGAATCCCATTTCTCACAACATTTTGATTAGGAATGTAAAACTAAAGACAAATGAGAATGCAAAACATGTTTCGTACAAGCAGTATATCAGTAATACTTGCATAACTAAGATTTTCTATTTAGCACATCTCATTCACACTTCACTTATAACCTCATGCTAATGTGTGTAGAATTTCTTAAACATGACAGTGATGATATTTAAATTAAAATGCACTTGCATGTGTATAATGGGCATAATTTTATTTATTATTTATTTTATATTTGTTGACCGGGATTGTCTGACTGAGCTGAAGAGCCCTTTTTCAGCGGAGGCCTGGGGAGAAAAGCTCCAACATATTATACGATTTTCATTATAAATTAGCATTAAACAGCAATGTTACAGGATTATTACAAGGCATTAAGTAGAAATACAATGTTATACAGTGTCAATAATCAGGAGTATAGCATAACTATTTCAAGATGTATAAAATGAAATATGTCATTAAGATGAGTATAGTTTTTGGGGTAAGTGGTTACAAAAACACAGTTTTGTCATGATGTAGTTGCATGAAGGCAAGACAATTACAATAGAATGTTTCTCTGAGGCAATTTGCTAAATAGATTTTAGAAGACAGTAGAAGGAGTAGTTAAGGAAGATTAGAGAGAGCTAGTGAGAAGAGTGAGTTAAGGGCAGAAAGTAGATAAAGGTATGAGAAGTAGGGGATGTTAAGGGGGGAGAGTGCAGTGGCAGGACCAGTGACTTTTAAAGTGCTCTTTGGTGGCTGTCTTAACTCATTACATCTGAGTGATGCCTCCAGGTGCATCTGCAGTTACCCCCTACTGCTCCTCTAGGCATCAAATATTACTTGTTCATACTTGCATTAATAATTCCAAAACCACGCTACATACAAGATATCAGAATATTTTATCTTGAAGCATACATGATGGCAAACACAATATTTGACCTCTGTCAATGAGTATTTATTAGAATTGTAAGGTGATAACTTCATTTTTAAAGACTTAGGCCACACCCACTAGGGGTTAAAGGTGCACACTCAAAAGACTTGTACTGGAGGGATGTGTAAGGGTCTTGATTTCTAGTGGGAGCCTATTCTAGACAATAGTGGGGTGATAGCTGTACATATTGCGTCCAAATTTAGACTTGGGTTTGTAGATTTGTAGTAGGTCTTGGTTAGAGCTTCAGAGAGGTCTGGAGGGAGAATAATGGGAGATGAGCTGGAATAGTGCTGGGCAGTAGGAAGGCTGGTATAGGATAGAATTGATGATCTGGAGCTGAGAAAGAAGAAGCTGGTGGGGTAATTCACACCAGTTTAGGTGTATTAGGGAGAGACAGTGATGGGATTTATAGGTTTGTTGGACAGCAAATCTAGCTACCTTGTTGTAGGTAGATTCAAGTTTGGTCAGAAGTGTTGAGTTAAGATTTGTGAGAATTTGAGAATTGTACATTAGACTGGGTAGAAGGTAGGTAAGCGAGAGAGTAATCTTGTTATAATAATGTTAATAATATAGTAATGTTAATAGTTTTGCTATGATCAGAATGACTCATCATATATCCTACCTATGTTTTAGGGCAGTATGTCTTGTGATGTATGCATGTAACATATCCCAAGCTGCATTAACCAGATCATGTAACTCCATCCATCAAAATATAGGTACAAACAAAAATACTGTCTTTTACATAGCAATGTATTCCCAGGACTACTTATACATACACACACACACACACACACACACACACACACACACACACACACACACACACACACATACACACACACACACAGACACACACACACACACACACACACACACACACACACACACACACACACACACACACACACACACTCAAACACACACGCGCACACACACAGGCATCTCTGAGGCATATCTCTATTCATTCTGAAATTTATATGTCTCCAGTTACCATGCTTAAAAGGAATTTCTAATCTGGCAATGAATAAGCTAAGCTTCAAATGTTGCATCTTTTCTTCCATGGGTTTGATTCCCAACTAATACAACACAATTTTAAGAGTATGAAAGTCTCTACATCAAAATATGCCACAATTCACCCTATATATCCTTCTAAACAACAAGGATTATAAGCCAAGCCACTAAATTGTTGAACATTGGAACATGTGTCAATAGGTTGAGCATCACAAATGGCAAATCTCAATACCATGTTTCACACCTTTAATGGTATATGATGTAAGTATTGTCAATGTGTATTCCAAGGAATCTATGTGTTTTCAACTATGCAAATGCAGTTGGCAAGGGTGGGCATTTTTGTGCATAACCTACTACATGCAAAATTTAAATTGGATGCTGTTTCAGACATAAATTGTTAGCTTGACTTCTGCAGATAAAGTAGGTGATGGTGAAAAATTTAGAGCACAAATGTGGGGTGCTGAGGAGTCCAGGATTTTTTGTGGCACTGCTAGTGAAGTGCTACAGCCATAGACACTGAAGGAGAATTATACTGGGTCTTGGTATAAGAGTGAGGCTTTGAATAGCTTGGACAAGGCTACCTCCAGTGTAACTGGCATTCCACACATTGGAGAACAATGTCATCACCACTACAATGAACTTAAAAAACACAAGCAGGACCTCCTAAGCCAATGAGCGGTTAAATTTAGGACTTCAAACACCCATTAATTGCGTAAGTACAGTGACCCATAACCTATGTATGATGTGGCATTAATTATCTAGCAAGCCAACTACTTTTTTATGATTTCATATATATATTTTTTTCTTTTTGTACTGTACAGCTGCAGAGAAAATAGCAGCAAATAGGAGCACCAGGAGAGTGATTAACTCACATCAGAGCACCTCAGAGATGCATGGGGTAAGTATGATTCAGTTCCAAATTCAAGAGGGTACTGGAGGTTTTGGCTTGACTACTTGGCTGAGATCTGAACCCTATAACTGTGCTAGTGGGGAGTCTTATTGGGGATCTGGAGAGAAAGGGAGAAACCAACCCCAGACTGACTGTGATCTCTATATGCTCTTAAGGGAAATTGTACTTTACTGTGTGTGTACTTGTTATCCTCCCTAATGTGGACACCCCTCACTGGTGCTAGTGGTGAGGATTGAGGCTCCTTGATTATTGGACTTATTTTATGACACATTAATGCCTTCACATCATATATGGATGTAGCAAAGTGTGCAATACTAAATTATGGCAAATATTTATGTATTGCCAAAACAAAAGTGTATTGAAAAAATAAATGAATATGACATGTCATAGATCTAGTTATCCCTCCCCCACCCTAGCTCTCATTTTTTGGGGGGTTATTATTTATTAACATTCTGCTCTTTGCATACCTTGCTATTAAAAACAATATGAACAACAGCAAAGCGAGGTAGACTGACCACTGAGGCTCAACTCACCATACCTCCACAGATGGCAGCACAGGTACACAGCAGTTTGGGTTTGCAACCTGCCATTATTTTGTAAACAACACCTGCCCTTCCTGCTCTATCTGTGTTAGGTAGTTCTGCCCTGGCTGCTGGTGTAGTGGTACTCTCCAGGAGCAGTACATGTGGAGATGGTGATTTTGTAATCTGGACGAAGATGGAAGGGCTGGTCGAGGATATCATGGATACGGGCCTCACTGCATGTATTGGTATGGTTATAAAAGTCTTGCATTGCATTATAAAAATTATGCCATGTCCAGAACTGACCCAAGCAGCTGATACAGGAAACAGTGATGACAGTTCTGAGGGTAAGGACTAGATTCTCACCATTCTTAAGCTGGATGTCGGTGCACCTCCAATGTCCCCTACATATCCACAATCATGGTGTCCCTAACATTTTTTTGTTTTCATCACCATCCTGATCTGTCTTGTATGCCCTGTATGTCTGCCCATGCTTCCTAACTTACCCTACCACACCTTCGCATTCCTATGCACCTTCCACAACATTCCTCTCTATCCCAAAATAAGCAACAATGGACACCTGTCCCACAAAAAAAGATGCACAACATACATAGCTCTCCCGTTTGACTGTGTGTCATCCTGATATACTTGAATTAGGCAATTGGCCATGCAACAGTATTTTGTTATTGTCACCCATCACTGGTGTAGTAAAACTCCAAGGTCATGAAAATGTGTGTACAATTGTACATTTATGTTATGAATAAGTGGATAGCTGTGGTGCTCTCCCACCACCCTCCTTCAAATTCCTGTATCCTTTCCCCTGTGCCCTACACTCTGCTTGCCAACTCCATTTTTACCATCGTCCCATCCTGTCCTTTTCACAAATTTATTCTGGTCAAAAATAGTGCACATGGCCTGAAATGGCCCATGGAAAAGCCTTCACTTTATGCCCACAGCATTTGAGTGGAGGTTGGCAGAGCATAACATTGCTGAGTGATGGTGAACACTGTTTAACTTCCTATTGCAAGATTTCAATTTCAGCCACAGTGATCCAGTTACTTGCACACAAGTGTGTTTAAATCCGCTGTGCTATGGGAATACAGAGTAAAGGCAGACTAAAGGTGGTACTGTGAAACAATTACTATATCAGTTCTTAGGCTGTTGGAGGTAATGAGCTAGGATTTCCTATTTGACATGTTGAGATAATTACCTTGCCTGTAGGCTGATGTCTTTGCATAATGTCATGTGTTTGATTACTGCTGTAGATGACATTATGTTTTTATGACATTTCATATTCCTATCATATAGTTAACTGCAAAATAGCTGTATTTCTCTCCATATAAATACCATTTCAATACTGCAGCAAGACATCATTTGCAAGAACATTGCAGCCCCAACAGGCAGGCTTGCTAAGCTGCCCTTATCCTGCTTCTGTCTTCATGTTTGTTGCACTCCTACTCCTTCTTTCTCTCTATAGTAAGCATGTTATTGTACAGAGCATGAGAGCTGAATAATAATTTAATAAGAATAACACAACATATCGATGTTCCTACATGTACCACACATCATACTGTTACTACTCCTCTCTGCATCTGCCTCTCTCTCTCTCTCTTTGTTCACCCATTCTGCTTCAGTAAGTTGCCACTCTCTTTCAATTATGTTATTTAAAGAGGGTACAGTAGTCATTCCTTTGTGACATGATGAGATAATGCTCACTGCTACAGATAGATTTTGACTAGGATTTTAATCCAGCCATTAGCTAACTGATCCTGACTGTTTTGGTACACTGTTTTTTGTGTACCTGTTTGCTACATATTATTATGATCCATAATTATCCTTCTTCCCTCATAAGCTACATTGGCCCTGTCTCCATCTCACCTTGCAATGTATCTTCTCCCTTCTGTATCATTATTCTTCCTCCTCTGCGTTTGTGCAATGTCTGGCACTGGCCACCCAGTGCAACTAAGGCTACATTGAATTCACAGCTTATGGCAATATCCTGTGATGTTTTTGCCTTTGGCCACATTACTCTGGTGATCTTCATGCTGCTGTGCTTAACTATGTTTAGTCAGTTTAATATACTTTTCAACAAGCCGAAGAGCTGAATGTACAGATTACAGCTCTTACTATGGTACTGAAGATGAATGCATACATTTTCTTTTTCTGAAATCTGTTGTCATATATGAGCTTTCTGAATTATGACTTCCTAGGTGGCATGCTTGGATATTACTCAGGTATTCATTTTTTTCTCTGACGGCTCTACAGATTAAAATCCAAATGTTTGTAAAATTTTTCAGAACATTTTGCATAACTTCTGTGGTTGTACCTGTTGGATACCCCTTTCCTTAACACATCATTATTCTGTTGCCGTATTAATGTTCCTGCTCCCTTTTCTGAAGCCTGTCTTGTACAGATCTTACCGGAAAAATTATGTTAAGGCAAACAGTAACACAACACAAATACGTGCAGAAAAAAACACGCACTAACGTGTTATTATGTCTGCATTGTGTATTCCTGCCATCAACTGCCTGACTATTCCCTCCAATTTTGTGTGAGGCAATAAATCTCTTTGATTCAAAAATATTTCCATAAGCCATGTTTCCAGCAGTGATAACATGCTTGGTAAATACACCTGCAGCATACATATAAGGACTGACTAAATGAAACTGTCCTGACAAATGTGTTATGTAACACCTAAAACATGACTATAACAGATATCGTTTCTGTATTTATGAGTTTATTTGTTACTCTTGCAACTGTGTTACAATTTTGACTAGAGAATGGGTGAACTGTACATAGCATCATTTTTGGAGAATGAAGGTTCTCCAGTGGAGTATTAATGTGGAAGTAATGCTCACTGAAAAACAAGTTCACCGCTTCATGGCAGCATATTAAGCTGCCGTGAAGCTCCAACAGAAAAAAACTAATGTCTGCCATTATTTCATGCTAGCTAAGCAGCGCTTCTGCTGTTCAGTGACTGTAACATGTAAAAAAAACTAAATAAAAGAAAAAGTGTGTATGTGTGTTTATCACTATGTGTAAGCATATGTGTGCATGTGAGTGAAAGTGAGATTGATCGAGTCATTATTTTATGCATGCTAAACAGCACTTTTGCTGTTTAATTAGTGTAAAAAAATAAATAACCTGAAAAAGTTTGTGTCTGTATGTATGTGTATGTGTGTTTGTGTTTCTGTCTGCATGTGAGTGAATGCATGCATGAAAGCCGAAGAGACTCTGTGTGTATGCGTGTGTGTGCGCGCGTGTGTGTGTGTGTGTGTGTGTGTGTGTGAGAGAGAGAGAGTGAGAAAGAGTGAGATCGATAAAGCCGTATTAGTATAAACTGAGGCATAAGTCAATGTGATGCATTGAAGATTACCCTTTCAAATGCTGCAGAAGGTGGTGTCCTATTTTATGGTTCATGTGTTTGCTTACTGTTTGGCATGCAGAATGGCCTATAATATGACAAAACATATCCCTAGAATGATCAATCACAGCAGTCATGATTAGCATGGGATACATTTATCATAAAGGAGGCAGTGAACTAAAGTATTAAACAGTGATAATAAGCAACAAGCCCAAACAAATCAATTCTGGGGACTACTCTTGTGCAAACCTGCCTTTGTTTTCTTATCATTCTGATTAAAACAGCTGCACAATAATTTGAAAGTTTACTGATACTTTCAGTAATTTTTGCCTGCCAGCACAATGTGCTAAAGCCAAGGTACTACCAAAATAAAACTACTTGATGTTATGTGTTTATGTGTAAACAAACACACACGTTTTTTTTGTGTGTGTGTGTGTGTGTGTGTGTGTGTGTGTGTGTGTGTGTGTGTGTGTGTGTGTGTGTGTGTGTGTATGTGTGTGTGTGTGTGTGTGTGTGTGTGTGTGTGTGTGTGTGTGTGTGTGTGTGTGTGTGTGTGTGTGTGTGTGTGTGTGTGTGTGTGTGAGAGAGAGAGAGAGAGAGACAGTGAGAGAGATTAACCATCTGACAGTCTGTGAAGCATAGCACTGTAAGCATGTACACGTTAGCAGGCTTTCATTTTTAAGGATGAACTTTTCTGCTAAAATGAAAACCTCAGTAGTTTACTTTTAAAAGGCTTTCAGCAAACTTATCACTTGTCGTGCATGTGCACATATACGAACCCTTTATAGAGTGGATGAGTTCAATTTTCTTTAGTAGTTGCAGTTACTAATCAAACTACCACAGATACAATTGAGAGTTGTGTACAGAAAGCATCTTTTCTTCTGCAGCAGTTATTAACTATTATACAATGGCATCTCACGAAAGACACAATTCAAGTGCTGAACTGAAGACAGCGTGTTTTGGATTTCAGGAAGAGATGAAGATGAGAAATTTATACAATATAAACTCATAGCCGTGCACGCTGATTCCCAGTCCAAGCAGAGTGCACTGTAAATGCAAGGTAACGTAAACAACAACTACAGCCCCTAAACTATCATGCACCAGCAACTTCAAATCAAGTAAACCATACAAAAACACCTTAGTAACAAACAGAAAACATGCAAACATAAAAGTAACTATAAACACAATCTCTCATTACAGGTACTACACTAGCAAGAACTCAAGCCAACATCTGAACATAGACAACCATCAAGTCAGAAGCTAATAACTTGTATCTAAATTAAAAGACAAATAAACAATAAACATGAAGTGAAAGTGTGGACTATTTTATCTCACAAAAAGTGGAAGAACACAAAGTAACGCAAAGAAAAACCTAAATAACAACAACACAAACAAGACAGCACAAAACTAACACCACTGTATAATTGCAATAACCTTATTGCTATAATAACTTCTGTGCCGTATTCTTTTAACTTTGTCAGTTAGTGAATGAAACAGATATTTTGCTGTAATTTATGAAAAACTGTACCACATATTTAATAAAACGTACTGTAATATTCTATACTGAATGATAGTGCATTCTTTTCCCTAATTCTGGAGATAGAACGGCATGTTCATTTTTTAATATGAACATGCTTTTTTTATATCTGTTCAGTTATGAATAAAAGTAATACTCTTGTTATAGTTTTAGCTATAAAGCAACATGGTTCTTTGATTGAATATTTTCATTTAGAATTTATTTCCCATCTACAGCAGGACATCCTTATCTAATATTTAAATTGATTTTAATTATTGTTCGTATAAAAGTTGTTTAAATAACTGTATTTATGTTAGAATTAATTTTCTAAACAAAATAAAAGCCTGAAACTCAAATGTATGTCTTCATTTAGGTACATTAATCTCTAATGAATGGCAACAAACCAAATGTTTTAGGAGAAAGTAACCAAAAAAATAAAGTAAATACCAGGACATTTTTAAGGTGTTATATTTTGGATGTAAAATGCTTCCTCCAGCACCATTAACATATACTACAACAAGGTTGAAAAATTAGGCAGATGAACTATTTTACATCAAAATATATATAAAAAAATAATATAGTACTTAAAAAATAAGTAAGTAAAACACAACAATTTTACAGAGATCCCATTCTCTAAGTGCAATAATGCCCTCCAGGGTGTATGTTAATTTGTAATTAATGCCCTTCCAGGGATGTAGAGGCCTTCCACCTGTGGCGCTGGGCCTCATAACACCCCTGGGTGGGTTTTAATTATACATTAACACACACACCCTGTTGGCCATTATTGCTTGCTTATCCTATTCACAGACATACCTCTCAACCTGGAAACCTTAAAAATCTGGACAAAGGCCCACATAAAATAGGTACAGATCTGTACACTGGTTAGCATAAAATGTGCATACATAATTATGTAACCCCACCCACTCTAATGGAGTTGTGGGATACCGACTTTTAAACCTAAACTGAAGAATAGACATATGGCTCCAGACCCTGTCAGCACCAGTCAGTATTGATATAATAAAATAACACATGTATATGCTACTTCTACAGCCAGTTAAGAAACACAGATTTTTTGACTACTAATCCACAATCACGACATACCTGATCATTTATACTACTAGATTTCAGACCTCTAGGCTCCAGCAAGGCTACAGACCTGAAGAGTCGCAATGCAAGGCTATGAACCCGGAAAGAGTTTTTATTTCTTTTCCTTGAGACAGACATAAAGCAACCTAACTGGTATTTTTTTTCCACAAAGCTTCAAAAACATGAGGTTCAGTTCTGTGCCTTACAACAAAGGAGCAGCAGGTTGAGCTGATCCGCTGGTCCACTTACAAACTAAGTAGGGGAATCAAAATGCAGACACTTTTATTGTTTTTAGCAGAAAAAAATCTTAACATTAGTAAGTTAAGACCTGCATTCTGTGTTTAGAACTGAACTTGTGAATAATACTTTTTTTTTTGCAGTGGGAGCCATACCTCTCAATTTCTTTGTTAAACAATTCTGGACAAAGACCCAAGATCAGGGACATAATTGAAATATTGCTCTTGTCTTATACGGTTAGAAAGTTGCTAGAACAACATGCATTGCATGAGCATGTATTTTTTGAAGGATACAAAGCTTGAAAATCAAATGTCATTATTTTGCTACTGCAGTCCTTAAAATTTTGGCAGACAACTACACATTTTTACAAAGAAGAGACCACAAATATGATACAAAAATCCAGAGATCATGTGAAATTCTAGATAGTGGAGAGGTATGGCAGGAGGCACAAAAGACAACTGTGTGTGTTACTATACAGATGTCTTTTGTAAAATGAAGGTTAGGGAAAGTGTGCATAATGAAGACATCGCTATTGCCTTTCAGTCAATGAATCATACCCAAAGGCATATGTGATGTCAGGAGTCCCTCCAAAGCTCTTAGTTTAAAATAACATCTACTATTTGGAGGGAAGAAACGTGAAAAAAAAATCTTTAAGAAACTGGAAACCATAGCAAGGGTGCATTTAATTAAAAGAACATTTAGCAGAGGTAAATGAAGCTACAGCCATGGATAATCTGATCCTACAGAAGCAACAAAATAAATGGTAAAAATAACTCTTTGGACAACCTTCTGAAAAGAAAATCATTTACTCTGATGTTTTTAGTCTGTACAAGCCAAAGATGTGCCAGGTTACGATTAGTTCTTGCAGGTGCCACAGTACCCCCTCCCCCATTAATTGACCTTGCCTCCAACTACATCCATTTCCACATGTTGTTCTTCCAAGAATTACATGCCTACAAGCAAAGTATATGATTGTGTTTACTGTGGAAACATGTGAACACCAGAGGATGGCGAAATGTGCACATATCGTTTGTATCCCATTGGGGCACATCCCCAATCGTAAACCCTGCTTACCAAACATGACTAAACTGCAGTATCCATGTAAAAGATATTATAACCTAACTCTGATAATAATGCCTGATCTATGCTCCACACCATAACCTCCTTAGAAGCCTAGCATAGGATATCCTTTTCAATGCACGGCAATCTTTTCTCGAGACAACACTCACCCCAAGAGAGTTAATGAAGTGTGAATGGCGGTCAGGATTTCTATAGTGAAGCCTCACAGAAGCTCCCCATAGCCTATATAAGACTTGATCAGATGAGTACCAGCAAGGACTGTTAATTTAGGACAATCACAGCAGCCTTTCCAGAAGTACTACTCGCAAAACCAAGGCAGGAATAATGTGGACCTCATGTGGAGTTGTGGACAGTTTTGGGAAGCTGGGCTTGGTGACCAAATGAGCACCTTAACTACTGGTGCACTGCCTAAAAACTGGACTTGGGCTGCTGCCAAGTCTTAACTGTTCTTAGAACCAGGTACAGCCAGACCCCCAATGCAACCGGCATGCACTCGGTGCAAGTTTCACCTTCCTGATGCCCAACCAGAAAAGCAAGTTTTCACATTCCCAAAAGCTAGGTTGTTTCTTTAGAGCTGGTAGGACTGTAGCACATGCAGCGAACCACAAAAAAAGGACTTAAGTGCAACCAAAATGCGGCA
Organism: Protopterus annectens; assembly: GCF_019279795.1. Taxonomy (NCBI): domain Eukaryota; kingdom Metazoa; phylum Chordata; order Ceratodontiformes; family Protopteridae; genus Protopterus; species Protopterus annectens. Next base: position 1,667,959,772 of record NC_056725.1, read on the forward strand.
ATCGAATAACCAGCTTAGGGTAACAATTAGCAAAGTAGTAATATAACTAGTCAAACTAGCCTAAGGTCAGGGGTCGGGGAGCTGCCAGTAGCTGTACAGTTTGTTTGGGAGAGGCATACTTCGTGAAATGCTGACACCAACTAACAATGCCTCAGAAGTTACACACCCCCTGTAGATATACTCACTCTTAGAAAACCAGAAGGTATACCTAGAGGTAAAAATCTGTTCCAAAGGAACCCATGCAGCATGCAGCTTACACAGAATCATTGTTGGGAGATATTTTTTCTTTCTCTTAGATGCTAATTTTAAGTAAATTAAGGAAGTTTTCATGTACAGATCTACACGTGGGACATTTTTACAGTAGAAGATATTCATTAACTACAAACAATAAGACCTGTATGAATGCACAAGTCAGCAGACAAATGTCCAAGTAGAAAAAACAGTTGCCATTGGTAGAAACAGTCAAGCTCCTTGAATACATCTTTCTGTGTAAATCTGTCACCCTTATAAGCAATATGCAGCATGTACATAAATATAAAAGACCAAGTAAACTCAAACTCAAAACTCAAAACGCAAAAGCAGACAGTATACATAAGCAATATGCAGCACGTACATAAATATCAACTGCAGAGAAAAATAAAGGTGCAAAGAATTAAGTTAACTAAGTAAACTCTGTAAAATGCAAAGCACATCTTGTAAAATGAGAAATATATTAGCATACTCTGTAAAATGCAAAGCACATCCGTCTTATAAAATGTGAACTAGCACTTGAGCGAGAACAGAGCCTGAGCCTGTCTAAACATTCAAAAGGTAAAGGAACAACCACTAGACAGTAATACACTTAAGTTTCTCTTGTATTTGTATTGTATACATAAGCAATATGCAGCAACACGTACATAAATAAAAGACCAAGTAAACTCAATGCAGAGAAAAATACCAGTCCAAAAAATCAAGTTAACAGTCTTTTTTGTTTTCTTTGCCTTTACCTGGAGCTGGGAGAAGAATTAAGTGTTGTGCACACTGCCAATAACCTGTGGACCAGTAAATTTAAATTAAGTATTAATGACTCAGCAGCTGTCTGGCTCATGCTGACATCATCGTGCACGTCCTGCACATGATGACATCAAGAACAGTAAAAAAAAACTGGGAAATGCAGAAATTAAAGGGGCCACTCAGGAATTCATGGCACCCCAATATTTTGCTCTCAAAACTAATATTTATCGAGGAATTCGGTATGGTTGAGAGGTATGTTCACAGATCATCACTTTTATTTTGTAGAGCACTGTCCTATGTAAGAGCTGTCTGTCCAGTCAATGCACATTCTGCAAGCATAATATAAGACAAGAGTGCTATCATCCCAGAATGAAGTGGCAAGAAAGTTTGATTGATAATCCATTGGTTTACAACTATGAATTTCTTTGGTATCTCATACTGTGAAACAGGTACATGTCCCTCACAGTAATGCAATGAAGAAGTATGTAAATCGTCCTAGTTAAGTATGTTATTACATGGGACAATCACAGTGCTGTTACATTGTCCTGTACACACACACATATGTATTTGTCCAAAAACCTGTGATGCCCAGTACTTTCTGTTCAAACAGTAGATTTTCAACAAGTGCAAATGCGTTTTTTTCACATCATTAAATGTAGACTTCTTCTGTGGTGCTTGCAGCTAATACTGTTTTCTCTAGACCGAGTGACAAGATTGGATGTTTGATGCTCAACATGAGAAACATGTGCTTGTGTGTGGAATGCTTAGTGCTGTATTCACTTCAAGTGAAGATAAGTTGTTTAACTTTACATACAGCTCCCTTATCCCACTTTTAACAGAAACATCCTCTCTGCAACCCACTGATAAGGTCATCTTGTCAAAAATGCACTCTCTCCCATTAAGAATCAGACTTCTCCTGTGCCATATGTGACTAATACTGTGCTCTATAGATCGTGTAACTAGATAGCTAGGAGGTTTAATCCTCAATATGGGAAACAATTGTGTGTGTAACACTTGTTGCTGTATTCATATCCCATGGAGGAAATTAATTTAATTTTACACACAGTTCCCTTATCTCACATCAGGAACGTTTATCTCTGCAAGCACACTGATGAGGTCAGCCTCTCAAAAGTTCACTCTTTCTCCTCAAGAATCAAACTTTTCCTATGGCACTTGTGACTAATACTGTCTTATATAGAAGCTGCAGTGGTGAGCAGTAGCATTATTGCCTCACAGCAAGATGTTCTCCTGTTCGATTCTTAGCTGGAGTGCCTTTGGTGTGGAATCTGCATGTCCACCCTGCAGTCAAGTGACGTTCAAAAGACATGTGTGAATGGGTGTGCCTTCGTTGAAGGTTGGACATTGGGCTGGGACCTCAGCACTGTAAAAATCTACTGCCAATCATTAGCGGACCAGAGTTCCGCTGTGGTGACCCCTAACCAGGAAAAGCCAGAAGAACAACAACAATAACTAGATAGGTAAGAGATTCAAAGCCCAACATAGGAATTGTGTGTGTTGTGGGGGATTAGAGGGGTTGTATCATATCAGGTGAGCATGTTCTCCAACACAGCTGTGCTCAATCAACTTGTACTCTGGGGAAATGTTTTAAACTGCTAGATAACTCCACCATCCTTTTATCCCACCTTTTACAGCAATATCTTCACTGCAACACACTGATAAGGTCATTTTTTTCTGCAGTGCACTTTCACACTTTACAAGTCAGACTTTTCCTATGGTACTTGTGCTATTTACACTAGTCTCTAAAATGTGTAACTGGATAAGAAGGAGGTTTGAATACAGCAGTGATGAACTTCTACAACTGTGTGTGATTGCAAATTAATTTATGATTGGTTTACACCCATTTGCAGTGTCAACTGTTACAACCCCAGATGGCTGCAAAAATCATTTTACCACACACATCTCCTTGGCAATACACTGCTGATGTAATCCCTTCACAGATGCTGCATGCCTCCTTTATACCCAGAATTCTCCTGTGGAGCTGGCTGCTGACAGTGTGCTGAATAGATTATGTAATCTAGTTAGGTAAGTGGTTTGAGTTCATATTTGCTTAAATAGTGTGACTGTGATTACTGTCATATAGAGTTGGCTACCTCACAACCACCTTTTTTCTGCACTTCTACTTATAAGATGTATTTAAAATGGCATAGCGTTAAACTAGCAAATTCTACCAACCACAGGGAAAATAACTTTTTGACAACACAGTGATTACATAATGCTACCATAACTGCAGTACCTCACAGTTGTACAATTTTTCTTGTGGTGCATGACTTTAATACTGTTCTTTGTGCATTGTGTACTCATAGGTAGGAGGTTTTTGTCCAGCTGTGAGTGTGCCTTTCACTCTCATACTATGTGGACTACTCTTCAAATACATATATGATGTGCTGCTGTACAGTGTCGTGGTGCCCTTCAACCACTATTTAGCATAAAGATCCAACTAATAAATAATGGTGATGTCATCCATTCAACTGTGCATTGTCACAGATGTACAACATGTTGTGTGGCCCTTGTAATTCAGGCAGTAATCTGTAGCCTGTCATTTTAGGTAGTTACTTGATATCCAACCATTACTGCTCAAACTATGCTGTGTCAGTCTTATTGGGAGTGTGCATGTCACTAACACTGTTGTCAAACACATTTGCTATGTACAAGTATACATGTTGATTCTTCTTACAAAACACTATGATACTTTCTCAAATAGCGATGCTTTTATTCAGATTATAATGACATGTGATTACATTTTCCTTATACAGCATATGTAGCAAGCATTCTCCTCTGGCTTAAGGGAATGAGTCAACATTCTGTAGGTTGTTGCTTTAGTACAGCAATTAGAGTCACACATATCCCTTGCAACAATAACATTATGTAAGGCTTTAAAATACTAACATATCTCACAATTGTAGTGATGCTTCCACTGTGGCACATTCATTCTCTACAATATCATGTATTTTCTGTACTCATATGCTAAGGTGTTTCACATCCACAGTCAGTGGCTGCTAGCATTGCTGGGCCTCATACTGTAGTGCATGAATGGTATCCATTATAGTTATGCTGCATACATTTACAGTGGGAGAAGCCTCTGCTCTCCCTTGTATCTTGAAGAGACTGTTTACAACACATATGTATGATATAATAAGTTAGCATAGATGGAGTGCCACAGGTGTATTAAGACTTCCACTGTGGTGCTTGTCGTTCACCCACATGTTTTTAGTCAAAAGATTTACATAGCCTGCTGTTCAATTCCTGAAAAAGACAAACTTATATCAATGTTCTGATGTTACACAAACATTATTGTATCTAGTCACTCATAGCCATTTTTATGTTGCACAGTGATATATAATCACAGGTTGTGATTGCATTGCAGTGAAATGGTTATTCAGGGCATGTTGTGCTGTAAGTCCTCCTGTAGCATGTGCATTGAATACTAGCTTGTACTGCATACCTACTCAGACAGAATGTGGTTCATTTCACAGTCAGCATGTGTACTATACAATGGAAACAGCTTCTTTGGTTCTTGCAGATATATATACATATAGATAGATAGATAGATAGATAGATAGATAGATAGATAGATAGGTAGATAGATATCATAAAATCAGTTAAAGACAGACTACTGTATTTCTAAACCGACATATTTACATTTGTTTATAGTACTGTGGTGAAAGTACTTTAGGCCTTCATTTATGGGTTCCTATTACGTTATCAAAAGATAACTTAATCAAACGATCAAAATTTCAAAATGGCAGCATTTTGAAGATCGCATTGTGGGATCACAGTACAGTGAGGACTGGAATATTTGCCCTTTCCTCTCTGTAGTGCGATCTCGGAACTGGAATATATATTTAGCAGGGGGGTGGGGGGCACAGCCCCCCACAATACAAGCTTCGAAATGCTGCCATTTCGAAGTTTTGATCATTCGATTACATTATCTTTCAATAACATAATATGAGCCCTTCATTTATCATCCTTTATAAATATCATTGCAGTTATATATAAAATAAAATCAATAAAGACAAAATACTGCATTTGTTACGTTATTCATACTTACCAGTGCCTTTAATGAATCTTTTTACTCTCAAACTTTGCTGAGTGCAGTTATAAGTAATCTCCACTTCAGCTAGATAGAAAAACATAAAACCATTATTGTTTACCTGTATCTTACCTTTTTTTCTTGACATTTCTTTTATATGAATACTAGGACTCTGCAAGACATGTCAGTTGCTGTTTCAGTTGATTAATATATCGATTTATTTTATAAATATTTATTCACATCTGAATTCTCATACTGTGCCAGTATTTCCTTTTATGCAAGTTATAAACAGTAACAGTAGGACTGCATCTTCCTTCAAATTGTTATACTTTTATATGTGTGTCCAGCTTGTCTGATTGGGGAAGTGCTTTTGTCCTCAATCTTTCCATACACTTTCAGTCTAGGTTCTATATAAACTGTTATGGTATGCATACTTAAGTTGAATTTCATTTAACAGTCTGTGAATTTTCTTCAGGCAGAAACAGTAGCTGTGTACACACATAAAATGCAGCAATTAAAAGGAAGTTTTCACTTCCTTTCAATTCAACCTTCATTAAACAGAACATATTTACTGTTACAGATGGACGCAGTGCATATCCTTCAGAATAATAATGTGTACTTTGATAATTTTTTGCTTAATAACTGTAAATATATAAATGGATTACTCAAAATGCATACAGGAGTAATACAGCTGGTCATTCTCCCCAAACTATGTGTTGGTCATTCAGATGACACAGCAACTTCTCCTTCCTTCCCACAACCTCCACTCTGACTAAGGTGTGGTGCCTGAGTTCAGCTACCCTGTACATGCAGGTAATATTGTGGAAGAAATTACTCTTATACAATCACTACACTAATAAATATTTTCCGGCCTACATAAAGAAAATTATTTCTGTACAAAACTTGCATGTACTTCAACTACTAAAGTAATACATACTGTAAATGAAACTATGAGGCAATACAAATATTGAGTTTGTGTATAAGTACATTCATACTTTTATACATGAAAAAATAGTAAGTGTACACATGCAGATGTATAGCTGTAATTTACAGATATACATATATAAGAATACTTACATGCATTTCTTTACACACACATATATATATATATATATATATATATATATATATATATATATATATATATATATATATATATACATATATATAGATATATATTTATTCAGGTAATTATGTTATCACATAAACATTCCACATATTTGCATACAAATGCATTTATGTTTACAGATGTGTCTATGCTTTCTTATGCATTAACATTAATAACATTTATACATATATATATATATGTATATTTGCAGTTACATATATTTTTTTACCAGATGCCTTCAATCATGCAACCTTATTATAGTTTTTTTTAAATATATGTTTAATATGACCAAATAATTTAAAAATTAATACTTACTATATAATTCTGGCCTTCCCATTGCTAACTTGTCTACCCACTCAGCCAGCTGGTTGGCCTATGTTTCTGTAGTTTCCTATACCCATGTCTACAATGGGGGCCACAGTGGATGATCCCTGTCAGGGATGGCAGGTGTACACTCAACTGCTGCCAGATGTTTTTATTTCCCAGTTAGAACCTCCAACACAGGCTTTGCTCTTTTCCAGATATGAATCACTCAGAAGGCAGAGCATTATTTTGGTCACTTTATCTGACCAGCTCAGAGCACAGCCTGGTGCCTTTACAGGTGCTGCCATAATTTGAAGTACCAGTACAAGAAAGACAGAAGAAAGTATGAGCAGGACTGTGGTTCACAGATTTAGAACAACTCCTTCTGGGTTGTGACATGAACCTAACCAAACCCAATTAATATGCAAGGGCATTAGACCTACCACTGTTATTAATGGCAAGTTTGTTTTTGCCAAAATGGTTTGTAACCTACATTTATTTTTAAAGGAATGCATCCACATTTCATTTATATGGTGGATAAAAGTCATTTATGAAATCATCAGGTTTTTATCTAATTTACAATTGCTACTGCTGCTGTGCATTGTTTTCACTACCTTTTTGGAGTATTTCACCTGAATCGCAGTATACCAGCAGTATTATTTTTTGAGGGGGTGCTTTTTGCAGAAATAAACATTTCTCTGTGTGTAGCAACTTTTAGTAAATGCTGAGTGCTTTGAGGTGATAAGGTGTGCCAAATGATGTTAGATGGCCAAGGATGATGCTTCATGGTTGTGCAAACTCATATGCATGTGACTCCATTTTGCCTTTTCTAAACATGATCAGGTTTCAGTCTAACTTAGGCTGTCCGCACTTTCCCACAGCATACTGAAGACTGCTGAAGAGTGCTGCTAACTCCATTATCCTTAGCGAGTTCACATGAACTCGAGGCAGCATAGTTACGAGGTTAAGTTGCCATGCACATTCATGTATTACCGCAATTCATATAAATATTAAGGACCTAATTTGCACACAGAATGTGTAAATGATCCTGAACTTTTGTAAATAACTTTAATACAGCCATATTAATTTGTCATTACCTGTGTTAGGTGGCAAATGACTTAGGAAACCGAGGACTTATTAAAAGAGACAAGAATAATAGAAATATTGTAAATGAATATAAAGCCGTTCAAAATGATGTAAGAGTATTGAATTCACTATAAGAAATGTTTACTTTAATGATATGATGGACATATTACAAAAATGATATGAGAACTGAATTCACTGTAAGAAATGTTTGCTTTACTGATATGATGGACATACTACAACGGATTTAGTGAATGCTATAAAGCTGTGATTTGTAAATGTAAAATCATTACAGCAGCAGTGGAAACGTTTAGTGATCACTGAGAAAATGATTTATTTTGGTGTCATTTAGTGATTCTGCATATATATGGAAGAACTGCAATGATTAATTGGGAAGTATTGAGAATGAGAATGAGTATGGGAAGAGTTGTATGAAAGGTTGGGCACTAAGGAGGGAGCAAAGGACCTGTACCGATTGGCTAGACAGAGGGACTGAGCTGGGAAAGATGTGCAGCAGGTAAGGGTAATAAAGGACAGTGAGGGAAACATACTCACAAGCGAGGAGAGTGTGTTGAGCAGATGGAAAGAGTACTTTGAGGGGTTGATAAATGAAGAGAATGAGAGGGAGAGAAGGTTGGATGATGTGCAGATAGTGAATCATGAAGTGCAGTGGATTAGCAAGGAGGAAGTAAGGATAGCTATGAAGTAGATGAAGAAAGGAAAGGCTGTTGGCCCAGATGACATACCTGTGGAAGCATGGAGGTGTTTGGGTGAAATGGCAGTGGAGTTTTTAACCAGATTGTTTAATGAAATATTGGAAAGTGAGAGGATGCCTGAGGAATGAAGAAAAAGTGTTTTGGTACCTATTTTTAAGAATAAGGGTGATGTGCAGAGCTGTAGTAACTACAGAGGGATTAAATTGATCAGTCACAGCATGAAGTTATGGGAAAGAGTAGTGGAAGCAAGGTTAAGAAGGGATGTGATGATTAGTGAACAGCAGTATGGTTTCATGCCGGGAAAGAGCACTACAGATGCGATGTTTGCTCTGAGAGTGTTGATGGAGAAGTACAGAGAATGTCGGAAGGAGTTGCATTGTATTTTTGTAGACTTAGAGAAAGCATATGACAGGGTGCCTAGAGGAGTTGTGGTATTGTATGAGGAAGTCGGGAGTGTCAGAAAAGTATGTAAGAGTGGTACAGGATATGTACGAGGGTAGTGTGACAGCAGTGAGGTCTGCGGTGGGAGTGATGGATGCGTTTAAGGTGGAGGTGGGGTTACATCAAGGATCAGCTCTGAGCCCTTTCTTATTTGCAATGGTGATGGACAGGTTGACAGACGAGATCAGACAGGCGTCCCCGTGGACTATGATGTTTGCAGATGACATTGTGATCTGTAGTGAGAGTAGGGAACAGGTGGAGGAGACCCTGGAGAGATGGAGATATGCTCTAGAGAAAAGAGGAATGAAGGTCAGCAGGACTAAGACAGAATACATGTGTGTGAATGAGAGGGAGGATAGAGGAATGGTGAGGATGCAAGGAGTAGAGGTAGCGAAGGTGGATGTGTTTAAATACTTGGGGGTCAATAGTTCAGAGTAACGGTGAGTGTGGAAGAGAGGTGAAGAAGAGAGTACAGGCAGGATGGAGTGGGTGGAGAAGAGTGTCAGGAGTGATTTGTGACAGACGAGTACCTGTAAGAGTGAAAGGGAAGGTCTACAAGAGGGTAGTGAGACCAGCTATGTTATATGGGTTGGAGACAGTGGCATTGACAAAAAGGCAGGAGTTTGAGCTGGATGTGGCAGAATTAAAGATGTTAAGATTTGCACTGGGTGTGACGAGGGTGGACAGGATTAGGAATAAGTATATTAGAGGGTCAGCCCAGGTTGGAAGGTTTGGAGACAAAGCCAGAGAGGCACGATTATGTTGGTTTGGACATGTGCTGAGGAGGGATGATGAGTATATTGGGAAAAAGATGCTAAGGATGAAGCTACCAGGTAACAGGAAAAGAGGAAGGCCTAAGATAAGGTTTATGGATGTGGTGAGAGAGGACATGCAGGTGGTTGGTGTGACAGAGCAAGATGCAGAGGACAGCAAGAAATGGAAACAGCTGATCTGCTGTGGTGACCCCTAATGGGAACAGCTGAAAGAAGATGAATTGGGAAGTATTGAAGTGGCAAAGATGTTTTGTAGACTCAACATACACATCTTGGAGATTTTTGAGTATCACTGCTGAGTGAAAAATGGCAGCATTATAAATACAAGAAAGTGGTAGTGGCTAGGGGAAGGATGGATTTGTTAACAAACTACTTGCCTTACTATTGTAAATGTATTCATGATAGTGCAAACATTACTTCAGCACAACTTTACTTGGGTGGACTGATACTCTCCATGTGTATATGGGGTTTGTTTACATTAAAAAGTTTTATGGGTATTACCATGGCATAGTTGTATGGGCAGTAATGCAAAACAAGGTATAATGGCAGAGAAAGGATAACTTCAGCCGCAAGGAAAACCACACCCTCATGGCAGCCCTCAGCACATATGGCAAACAAGCTGAGAGGGCAAAAGCCTGGAATCAAATTGTAATAGACATTAATGTGGTCAGCAGAAGGAACCTTCCAGTAACGCAGTGCAAGAAGAGGGCAAGTGATATGATGGGATGTGCTAGAGCCAAGTCAAGGCAGAATGCAATTGCCTGCACCAGTACTATGGGGGACCCAACTCTTATCGCTTTAGCACCAGAGGACAAATACTTTCTCTCCATTTGTGGGGATGGCTGTGACACAGTAGATGATCATACTAAAATAATAAGAGGTGGTGTAGGCATTGGCTATTACCAATGTCTGCAGCAGCAACACATGTCTGCTCAGTAAGGTTGGTTTATAAACAGTAACATATATTTATAGAGAGAATTGAAAACACACAACACTTACTATTAACAGTGAACCTTCCACATCTGCATAGAATGACAACGAAGGCAGTGTGCATGGCAAGCATCCCCCATACCTCCTTACTCGGCATAGAGTAGTATATGTTATTTCTTTACTGGTAATTTTTTCAAATCTTTTTTAACTGGGTCAGCAGTGGAAACAAACAGTTCCACAATACCAATAAATTTTGAGGATGTCAACAGCAAAATGGCTGTTGAAGATGGTGATGATGATGATGATAATATAGTTATATTTATGAGGCAGCCTGGAAATGTGGGGTGCAGTCCCTAAGTTTAATGTCATGATCTCATACACCATAACATGTTAGCAACTCTGCAGGAAGCGACAGTGCATCTCAAAGTCAAGCACATGCTGACATTACACTCAGCTTGTAAAGTAAGAAAACCGATACACCTCTACAATTGTATCTCTAAACCCAGAAGAACACTTTCAGGATTGAGCAGAAATTCATAGGTAACAGTTTCCACAGTGACACCTTTACAAAGAGGCTCCAGGCACGGCACAGGAATTTGTCACAGCTATCCCAGGAAATGTAAGGCATTGGCTGTCCAAGCAGAAAATGTGCTGTGACACTGTTAGGGCTCAGAGCACTGCTACAGAGAGTCATCTAGAAATGGTCAGAGTGTTCCAGGATGTAAGTGAGGATTTCAAGCACTACTTGGAAATAGCACAGGGTATGGATAATGTCACGATCACACTGATGTGTAGTGTGGTGGCACAACAAGCAGCCATAGCTGCCTCCATTTGTACACTAGTTAGGACCTACCACACTCAGGAAGGACTCAGTCTTGAAAGGTGAAGAGGATGAGGTACCATCCAGACAAGAGGGGGATGAACACATGAGACTGCAAGTGCTTCTCAAGAAAGCACTGAAATTAGTAGGGGCAAGCACAACAGATTTCATGCAGGCCACATCACTGTTCATCTATACCTAGCAGAACCTCTCATTTGAGGTCCCGGTCACAATCCAGCAACACTGTTCATAGGTTCATAGGTCTTTACTAGGCTAATGGCCACAAGGGCATTTTTAAGCCTAGCCATGCAACCCAAATCTCTGACAAGTTCTGATACCCTTGATAAGTGAAAGCATGGGCCTGGGAGATGAACCATTTACAGATTACCTGTTTGCATTAGAGACATAGGTGCCAAACCAAGGATAAATTGTTGAATCAGTGTCTACTGGATGACATGCATTAATTAAGTCTCAACATCAGACCAAATCACCATCCAGTTCTCATGACAGCCGCTCTTCAAAATCACTTGCACCATCACCTAGCCTATCTTTAGGAGATGTGTATGGCATATTTTACCTTGACTTGCTGTGATTCAAGTGTGACATTTCTTTTACTTATAGTTTGATTTTCACACACACACACACACACACACACACACACACACACACACACACACACACACACACGCATGCACGCACGCACACACACACACACACACACACACACACACACACACACACACACACATATCAATGTTTAACTCACAGGGGAATAAGTTATTAAGTAAAGTAAAAAAAGAGGGGGACTTAGGACACTTTTTAACTCTATGCATTTCATTCCTGTAATGATACTGCTTAAAATCTCATGGAACTGTGAAAAGAAATCTGCATATCATTACATAAGATTGCAGTCATTAACATCATTAGACAATGCATTACCATTGTTATAGCTGGCAGTTGCCCACAACTTACAAGTAGTAATATACAAGTATTTAGAGGAAACACTAATAAGAAAATTAAAGATTAAAATGATATCCTGTCATATAAACAAATGCTGCTGCTACTTCACCCTCACCACTGCACAAGTAAAGATGTTTTTGTCTCTGAGCCTACAGATTATTGTGTATTACAAAATGAAATAATCTGCTGTGCAGTATTTCAACAAACAATATCCCCAATAACCTTCCGTGTAAGACTAAGTTAGTCTTACATGGAAACTGCAGTAAGATGTCAGCCCTCCATGCATATTCATGAGGGCATGCTCTCTCAACTCTAAGGCTAACACGGAGGGTGCACGAGTGCAGGGGGCATGTCGGACTGCCAAGCAGTCCAAAAATCCATGCCCCTGCAAGTCTCTCAATTGGGAAATGTCAACTGACATGAGCGAGTCCACTCAAATGTATACATACCCAACACTACACTCCCCCACATTCTAAACCCCAGTACAATTATAAAATGTAAAACTTTTATTTATTTATTTTTTTAATTATTCCCGATATAGCTGCCCATATTTGTGCGTGTTTGTGCGGGTTTGCCCATTGCTTAGCTACAGTTAGCAGTTTAGACATCGAAGAGGATAATAAGAAACTTATATGCAAATTAAGCAAAATAGCAATAGCGTAGTGGTAGAGCCTTCGCACAAAGCGGAGGCATTCCTCGTTCGAGTCCCACCACTCCCCTTTCTATTATCTGTTGGAAATCTGTATATAAAAATAATTCCTGACATTTATCTTTTAAATTTTAGTAAAAAGCATTGAAATGGCCTATGTAGTAGTGAACGAAATTTATATATATATATATATATATATATATATATATATATATATATATATATATATATATATATATATATATATATATATATATATATTTATATATATATATATATATATATATAAGAAGGTGAAATGGTTATGCATACTGATGACTGCATAAGTAACGTATCTTAAGCAATGTGAAGCACTGCTAAGCAAAGTTTACCAGTATTGAGCATATTTAAGTATAATTGCTCATAGCTTAGCACTGCTTTAACTAGCGCAATAGCTTTGTGTGGAGCTGCACATCCCACAAACTAGCGCAACGTCGGGCAACGTAAAGCACCATAGAGCAGCATAGAGCAACGTTGGGCAAAGTTGAGCAAAGTCGGCTAAACACAGCCAGACCTCCTAGCCGGTCTGGCCAGTAGTAAAATAAAAAGCAATGACAGGCCTCAAACCCGGGATAATGTGCACCATAATCACAGTACTAAACCACAAAGCCATAACAGCTTTTCATATGCATCTACTTTCAACACACACATACATATCAATGGAAGTTTACCCATTGCTAAGCAGGTGTGCTTTCAGCTGAGTTTTCTCAAAACCGGCCAATCACAGATAAGTGCGGGAAATGAGGTGTATTTAAGCTTCATAGGTGGGAATACTTGCCATAACTGGTTGTAGCTCCCATCTGCAGTCAGCATGGCTGGTGTTCGAGAGGGCTCTCGATTTTGAGCGCAACGTTGGGGCATTGAGGAGTCAAAAGTAATGGTTTGGCTCCTCGTCCATAATCATGAGGAGAGACTCCTGCAGGGCCAGTTCCAGGGCACCCAATACAAAGCGGAAGCCTGGAATCGTCTAGCTCATGATCTCACCAGTGCCACAGGCATCCCTCGGACTGGTAGGCAGGTCAGACACCACTACTCAGACCTGAAGAGATGCAAGGAGAACCAACTGAACCAGTGGATACAGGAGGCCCGTGGGATGGAAAATGCCCCACTACTGAGTAGGTAGCCATGGAATGAAGTATGTAAGAATTGCCATTGTAGTCTATATTATGGATAGGTATGTCTCAATATCACTTAATTTACTTCACAGCTGCAGGTGTCCATGCTGCGAATCAACAAGCCTATGCAGATAGGCTGCTAAGGCTGCACCACCAGGCAGGTTAGTAATTATTCTGTATGTATTGTTATATAAAATAAGTGAGAGAGCCTGAAAAAAGTGTTGTAGCCCAATAATAAAGGTAAAATAAGTCTTGAATAACTTCTCTGCATGTACTGTTATATGAAATAAGTGAGAGAGCCTAAATAAGTGTGTTGTAACCCATTAATAAAGGTATAAAAAGTCTTGAATAAGTCTTCTGCATGCACTGTTATATCAAATATATGAGAGAGCCTCTAGAAAAGTGTGTTATGTAATTAATAAAGGTATAATTCCTGGAGTGTGTCAGTGTCTCTTTCTTTGATATGTTGTTGTACTCTTGCATTATAGAAATAGTACTGTTGTATTAAGCGCTGTCAACCCACACTTGGTGCCCATATAAAGTGGATGAAGGGAGTACCAGTAGCTGTTAAGCATATATATACAGTCCTCAACTGTTGGTTCATGCCCAGCATGTACAAGTTAATCTGGCACATGAGTAGCTTGGTATTGTGTTCCCCAGAAATATCATTGTGCTGGCAGAAATGTAGGGAGCTTTTAACATATAACTGATAATTTCACCTAAACATATCTAGATAAGTATAGGAAAGTAGATATGTCAGTGTACCATCTCAGCAGAAGTGTGCCTGAGCAACTTACAAAATATGTAGCAGTAACATCGCATCCTGGACAGTTTGTATGTCAGATACAGCCCATGTATGTAAAGATCTAGCAAAACCCATTTCCCAATTTAGGGACAATTGGGTAGTGTAATAATACATGTAGGGGACATATAACTGCAGTTAATTGGAATGTATTGCAAACTAGAAGGATATATAAGTTGTTAATGGAGCTATCATTTTCCACCCTACTGTATGTGCATAAAAATGCAATTCCACACCTCAATGGGTATGTCTAATCTCAAAACATTTGCTGGGACATATGTCCTATCGGTTTATAAATATCTGCATTTATTTTGATGCATGCACCCTGTTCAAATACCACAATATTGGTGGCCTGGTACCATCAATTAAACCTGCATGCTGTTGTAATGTCCACTGTTGTTCTATATATGCATGTGTCATGCTTGCTGTTCAACTGTTGGAACTCCAGTGTGTTGGGTTAATGCGAATACTTCTGCATGCTGTTATAACTAATTGGGAATGCTGTTGACTGTTACTAACCCATATTTTCATTAAATCCTCCTAAACATAGAACGTATGGGAAGGCCGGTCCCAGCGGACCCACCTGTCCCACCTTAGCTGGCGATGGCACCTGGCACCAGCAGGTCCGGTGCCCAGCCTGGGACCTCCTCCTCCATTGGCCCTGTGCCACCTTCTGGTGGAAGCACTGCAGGGGATGGGGCTCATCCCCCCATGCAAACGTGGGTGGAGGAGGGCCACCTATCACCCTCTGAATGGTCTGGGCTATGGTGCGTAGGGAGATTGAGCGTTCCATTGCTGATCCTCTATGCCAGCTTGAGGCACGAGTGGCGTGACTCATGGGTGAGTCTGCCCCTCCTACACAGCCCCCAGCACAGCCACCCTCTGGGTTGTGAAGGTACAGTGGTGACTGCCCATGGGTGGGGATCTCAGTTACACTGTTGCCATCTGTGGGCTCATGGGCTTGCGATTTCCAAACATCTTTCCCCGTCAATGGTGTTCACCCACCACATGTGTCATATTCTGCCCCTGTATGCATCTTGTTTGTCTTGTCTATTTATCTCCCCAACCTACCTCCCCAAATATACCTACTTCCCCTACCCCACATTCCACTCTCACCTAAAAAAAAAGGGCAATCTGCTCCCAAAAAAAAATTACACCCCATACATAGCTGCCCATTTTGCACACATGTCCGCTGGACACGTAAACTGATATTTAATTGGCAGTACAACATACTTTGTTGTTCGCACCCCTCTCTCAGGGGTGGAAGGTTTCATATTTCCCTCCATATTTATTGTATATGCACAACTGTTGCTGTTAAAGAAATGGGCAGCTATGGACCTTCCCTACACCCATCCTGCACATCCCGAGCTGTTTTCCCTACTGTCTTTCCCTCTTTGTGCCCCTTTTTCACCACTTTCCTATCTCCCCATTTTCTTTTCTTTCAAAGAAATGAGCGCGGGGGTTAGTGGGAGTAAGCACTATTAAGCAGTAGTTAGCGGGTTTGCCCGAGTATGCGCTTGTGTGTGCTTGTGTGCGCTTAGCTAAGCATCGCTAAGCATTGCGCAAACCCGTGCAAACCCGTTTACAACTGCTTAAAAATGCCTTAGTCACTCGGTATGTCAGGGCCCTTGTTCTGCTCAGCAGCAAAATAAAACAACTCTGTCAGTCTCGAACCCCAGACCTTGGGCACACGAGACTGCATGAAGTACCACTAAGCCATGGTAGACATGCAGCAAGTTGGTGCTGAAATAAATATATCATGCATCAGAATGAGTGAATGTAAAGGAAAAATAGGAATGCCATAACACAAAACTTGTTCTGTGGAACTTTACCAGCAGTTGTTGTGGAATTGCATTACATGACTATGATAAGAGAACCAGCCATTCTAGCAGGAAATAATGTTACAGCAGCACTTTACAGCCCACACACAGTATTGTAGCAGGACAAACAGTGGCATATCTGATTAGGGCAGAGGACATACATCCCAACTGTGACTACTTTTCAGGGATGTCCCTGATTTTGAAACATATGTTAGCTGTGCCCCTCTGAATCCCTCTGAAAATTACTGACATTAAGCAGAAAGGTGGAGTATTACAGTTAATGAATAATGACAATAATAACAGTTAGACACTTCAGAAAAGGTGTAGTAATCCATATGCACTGGTTCTCTCGAAGTCTCCACTTACTGTCTCTATTATTTTGAAGGTGTACCTCACTTTTACCTACCTTTCCCTGACTCTGTTCAAATATGTACCTGAGTGTTTCAGGCCTGACAGAGGCAGAAACACACAGGCATATCAGCTTTTCTGCTGTTACACACTGTGCAAATAGCTTTGGAAGGAGTTCCACAAGCATACCCTTATGTAGGAGTACAACACTGAAATACCAAAGGATGTAGCCATATACTGGTAGCAACTGACTGTAACAATGCCATTGTACCAGTGCTGAAAAGACCTGTGTGTTGTACAGACAAAGAATAACAGGCTAACATCTGGCTACCATCTGGATAGGTCCACAGTTGGGAACTATGCAGACAGACTACTTGCCTTGATAAACTAGCAGGTACACAGCAACCCTTTAAGTCCAGCAAGATAACATTCACACAATAATACATAATGCTCTCTGTATGTCTGCATCCCTACCCAAATGTACAATATACCTGTGTGTTCAGGGTCTACCAAGGATGTAGGTAGGCATACTCAGTACTGGAATTGTCCAGTTTTTATGAGCAGCCTGTGCTAATGTCAACACTAAAAAAGCACAAACTGTTCAGAAGTAAGTACATTAATATTCACAGTATAGCAGTTCACAAACAGTTCATGTGCCAAAAGAATACATCTCAATAACTACTTTTGAATGTCAGTTAATTGTATAAGTAGAAAGGAAACTACATACTCCCATGTATCTTGTGTTAGCATTTGCAGAGGTGAATACAATTCTACACTGACAAGTGTGTACTGGAAGTGGCAACATTCAGGTCTGAGTAAAACATTTAAATCACTGGCTACACCCCTAGCTTCAGATATAAGAACTATACCAACCTTCTGACTTAAACAACGGTGTCCACAGCAAACAAGTATGAGCCCCACTTTGGAAAGCTGAAAGGGCTATGCCTACCTGACTTAGCACTTTATAGCATTGGGTTGCTATGACAGTGAGTACTGCAATTACCACACAGCAGTCTGCATGCAATTACCAAATGGTGACCACCAATTGGTGCAGAGGCCATCACATGCACATGTGCAGATACCTATAAAAGCAGGCTGTACTTGCTGCCCACACACGCAATCACTCCATTGCAGACACTGAGAGAGACAGAGAGAGAGACATTAACAGCAAAAGCAAACTCAAAAGCAAAAGGAACACGGAAATTAATAATACCAACACATACAAAGGAAAGGTATGTAACAGATATGTATTTACTGACATGTAGTAGATGTTTTTGAAGTGTACTCTACATACTTTGAAACATCCATATGTGGCAGCAGTACGTATCTATGCACAGATGTCCAGCACAGATTACAATCCCTCATAAAATCCTCCAAGGCCAGCTTCGAGAGAAAAATTGCACAGGACACTAAAGTCAATCACAAGGCTTTCTTTAGCTATGTTAGGAACCTGGGATGCAATTACCATATATGCTCAGAGTTGATTCTAAATGACAAAAAATACACTGAACCCACAGACATTGCCAACATCTTGGCATACAGGTTCAATGCAAACTCCCCCCCCTTCCCCCCCAAAAGAGCAAATATCTATCCCAGCAGAGTGTAGCCTCCCTAACATCTCAGATATTCAGGTGAAAGCCGCCCTCGCCAAAGCAAAAAACACTGCTTCAATGGGACCAGACGGTGTCCCAGGTTGCATCCTACATGAACTCCAAGAAGAACTAAACCCTCACATAAAACTGCTGTACAATCTCAGCCTCACTACTGGATATGTACCCAAAGAATGGCGTACAGCAACAGTGGTCCCACTCCACAAAGGTGGTGCCTCAACAGACCCTGGTAACTATCGCCCCATAAGCCTGACTAGCCTTATCTGCAAGGCCATGGAGAGGATCATCATGGAACTCATAAACAAAGACATTGGGGACCTACAGACACTAGATCCTACCCAATTCGGCTTTGTCAAGAGTAGATCCTGCCTCTTGAAACTAGTCGACTTTTTCGAAACAGTCACCAAGGCCATAGATGAAGGGAAGGTAGTCCACACAGCCTGTCTGGACCTTGCAAAGGTATTTGACACAATACCCCACTCGGGCATCATAGATAAGCTAACCAGCTTAAATATAAACCCCTATGTCACAAGATGGGTTGCTAACTGGCTCAAAGACAGAACCCACAGAGTCAGAGTTGCCAGAGCCATGACAGACTCGAAACCAGTTACAAGTGGTGTCCCACAAGGCTCTGTCCTGGGACCTCTCTTGTTCGGCATATACTTCTCTGAGGTACAGGCCAACATGGGAGGACTATGGCTGACCAGGTTTGCAGATGACTGCAAACTAGGTGCCATAATTGACTCTCCAGCTGACACGAACATCCTCCAAAAAGGTCTCACAGAGATGGATAACTGGTGCCTGAGCCATGGCCTAAAGCTAAATGCCAAAAAGTGCATAGTCATACCCTTTGGCAAAAACAAAGTGCCCACAAATTTCCACATAGGTGGTAACCCATTAAGTACGGAAGAAGTAATTAGAGACCTGGGGACCCAAGTTGATAGCAATCTCTCCTTTGACAACCACATTGCCAAAGTGGTTAGAAAGACCTTCTACATAGCCCACCTTATTACGAAAGGATTCACATCCAGATCAAGTGAGGTAATAGTGCCCCTTTATTCATCCCTCATCAGGCCCATCATAGAATACAATGCCCCTTTTGGGATGTACCTTACCTGACACCTGCAGCAACTAGAAAGACCCCAAAAGTACCTCACAAAGAAGATCAAGGGACTCAAACAGATCCCATATGCTGCCCGGTTAAAAAAACTCCAGCTCTACTCAGTTGCATACCGCCTACTTCGAGGCGATCTATGCCTGACATACAAAGCTATGTCCAACCCAGAATTAATGGACATGCTCCACCTCGGAAAATCTAAATCCCTTAGAACCACGTGCTTGAGGGACTTGAACCTCAGCACAGAAATAAATAGAACATGCTGGAGGGATAGATTCATAACCCAGAGGCTCCCCTCGCTCTGAAATAAAATCCCAGTCCATGTTAGGCAGAACACCTTACTGGCTCTCTTCAAGAGGAATCTTGATGAGTGGATGGGAGATCGTAGGTTTAAAACAACAAAATATACACCAGGATCTTTATTAAATAAAGCTTTCGGGTCTACACCCTTCATCAGTATAACTTAACATATAACAAAATCACCATTTAAATAGGAGAGCATAAAATCACATGCTTCAACCCAACCCACCTAACAATAAAAATTTAAAGCTACAATGAATCAATAAATATATGCAAAGTAGCATGTAAAAAATCACATCTATAAAGCATATATATTTTTATAAATAAACAATTTTATACTGTTTCATATGAAATCACATGCACCATACTTAAAAATTAATAATTAATAATTAAAACTTAAACTTATAAAACTTCTCTCTGTCTTTTAGCCAGAACGGGCTTTAGACTAACTGAATTATTTAGGCCTGGGGGTACATCAGCTTGAAGTCTAATAATCCATTCTAGTTCTTTCAATTCCAATAAATTATTAATGTCACCCTTCCTCAGACCTACCTCTACCTTACAAAGGACCCTAAATCTAAAAGTATGTCCCACACCTTCATCCAATATATACTTACTTAAGGCATTGGTGGGCAACTTCCTCCTGATTTCAGACCTGTGTTCCACCATTCTCTCCCTCAATTTTCTTATAGTTTTGCCTACATAGAATGAGGTGCAACACACACAAGTAGCCAAATATACTACTCTCTCCTCATTACAAGCAGTAATTGTTCTCATTGTAAATGTCTCATTAGTTATAGGATGTGTAAATGTAGCATCACCTGTATAAATGTCATTGCAACAAGTACAGTTATAGCATTTCACTGTTTTAGCCACCCTTCTATCATCTCCATTTTTATTCTGAAAATCCTTGTAGCACAATTTCTGCTTCAAAGCTTCAGAGCTCCTATAGGCGAACCTAGGTTTATCACCTACTATAGACCTAATCTCAGGCATAGCCATTAAAATTGTCCAATTCTTTTCAATTATGCTACAAACACTATGAGAATTTAGGTTATAAGTTGTCAAATACCTAACAGCAATATTATTACCCAACATCACCTGTCTAGTAGCACTATTCTCACTACAGCCTCGTAATATAGGTTTATACCTGAACTCTCTTTCAATAATTGCATCTTTAATTACTTTATTTATAAATTCCTTCGAATAACCACTCTTCTCAAACTCCATTGCCATAGCATTTACCTGCTCTTGAAACACTTCATCCTTTATATTTAATCTACTCAGCCTAATAAACTGTGCTTTCAACGTTCCTTTGAAAATATGAGGGGCATGCATGCTGTTTTTATTAACATACCTAAGGGCATCAACATCTTTTCTAAACACCTTGGATTCCAAAATATTAGATTCCTTAAAAATTGTTACATCCAAAAAATTCATAACACTATCTGAAGTTTCCATCTTAAAACTCAGGAAACTAGTTGAATCATTCAAGTATTGCAAATACAGATCCAAATCCAGCAAAGTACCCTTCCATAACATAAAGCAATCATCTACAAATCTCTTATAGAATGACACATATTTGTTGAACTCAATACTCTTATCTAAAATAACCCTTTTCTCCCATTCATAAAGTACAAGGTTGGCATAGGTGTTGGCAACGGGTGTACCCATTGCCACACCTGTTAATTGAAGGAAAGGTTCACCATCAAAAATAAACACATTATGTAATAAAACAACTTCTAAAAGAGAACAAATAGTCTCAGTGTCTCTTCCATTCATTTTAACCTCTTGACACAAAAAGTCACGTATGGCATTAACACCATATTCGTTAGGTATTACTGTGAAAAGTGAAGCAATATTCAGGGTAACCAAAATACAGTTATCCATATTATTAATACACTGCCACTCATATAAGCTATTCAAAAAATCATTTGTATCTTTAAGCACAGTTGTACATACTTTCAAATACTTCCACAAAACGCCCTGTAGGTATTTCGAAACAGGTTCAGTGACCCAACCTCCACCAGAAACAATAGGCCTCAGTGGGGGGTCACTAATGCTTTTATGTATCTTGGGTATACCATATATTTGGGGAATTCTTGGGCAAGGAACAGTTAGATAATTAAATAGATCTATACTTATATCATCATTTATTTGAAGGTCATAAATGATCATATTCACTTCACTAGTTAATCTTTGTACTTCAACAAAAGAAATCTTTTTAAATGTGGTGACATCATATAAAAGATCTTTAAACCTCATAAAATAATCATCTCTATCCATCACCACCACTGCTCCCCCTTTATCAGCTTGCTTGATTATTATACTAGTACACATTTGCAACTGTCTTAAGGCCATAAATTCAGAATGTGATATATTATAAACATTCTTACGCACTAAATCGCTCTTATAATACTTCCGTAGTTCACATTCAACAATATTTGAAAATGCATTAAAAATGGGACATAATACTGGCATAAATGTACTCGATCTTTTAAATAAAGATGTATTCAGCATATTATCTTTAAAAATCATTTTGAGACTTATATTGCATACAAAAATTTTTAAATCAATAATTGCCTTAACTACATCATCCCTAGCATTAGGGATGAATTTCAACCCCTTCGCAAGCAAAGAGAGCTGGGGTTCTGTTAAAACTAGTTTTGAAGTATTAACAGTACTTTTATTAAGTCCATTGCTCGAATAGCGGGGTTGTTCAATAATTGCAAACTGTTGTTCCGTATCAATGTCTCCAACAGAACAACTCACATTTTTGCACAAAGTCCCATCATTAAAACCTACAGAGATGAAGTTCTCACCAGCATTAATAAAACAGACTAGCGTTTCGCAGTCTTGTTGTATAACAAAGGACTGCTCACTTTCCTCTTCATCGATAGCGTTTGTTGCTGTTGTTGCTGATGGGTTAAATGGGAGTCCAGTGATTTTACTTGTATAGCAACCTTCTCTGGCTGCTTCAATAAAAAAGGAGAGAAGGAAGTAATCTCCCTTTGTAGAGATTTTTAGTTAACTCGAGTACATTAGTCGACAAACTCTCCTTCACTTTGGGATGCACAGAGTCATTCCATCTCCCCTCAGCAACGTCACTACCAAATGGTGCCTCCTGTAGCACGTTCTCATTATCATTTAAAGCTACATTCACTTTTTCCACAGCAACAGGTTTTGAAGCAGATTTCATTGGTACAGTATTAGGTATAGCACCAGTGCTCACATTATTCGTTGGTTGATCAAACACATCAAGCTGATCTAATGAACCCAGCATGTTACTAAAATTATTACGATTGTTTTTTGCCACCGATAGTTTTCTATTTGGGACAAATTGTTTAAGTTCTTCTCTGGGCCAAGAGAAGATTCGATTCTGCTTAAAGTCATTAATGTCCCTTTGTAATTTATTCTTTTTCCTTTGCTGTAGCTTCATATCCATAGATTGCATACGGGCCAAAAAGTTTTGGTATAACTCTAGTGAATCGCTAAAGCCAGGCATATTAATGATGGTATTCTCAAGAAGTTCTATTTCTTCAATCAACCTGTTCTCAACAGGCTCAAAAAATGTGTTCATCAACTTCATATAGTCAGCACTTAATTTTAAATTCAATTGTTGCCATTGCATCAAAAGTTCATTATAGGTATTGCCATAAGAGGGCATTTTTTTAAATTCTTAGCCCTCTAGGCACTATACCTATTTCAAGATATGCTTGGAAACTTAATCTCTGCCACTGAAGCTGTTTGTAAGTCTGCATCTTCTTCTCTAAAGATGCCAAATGTTCTTTAAATTCTTTAACTTTTATACTTACAACTGTTTGTTCAGGTGTTGTTTCAAGTACCATTTTCAATAACGGATTTCCGTTTAGACGTAGAAGACCTTTAACAATATTAATGCAGTCTCTCTTATCACTCTCCATAATAAAATCCAAGAAAAAAGGCCAGGAAAAAGGCCAATGAAGATCAACGAAAAAACCAAAACCACAGGTGGGTTGAACTAGAATGGATTATTAGACTTCAAGCTGATGTAGCCCCAGGCCTAAATAATTCAGTTAGTCTAAAGCCCGTTCTGGCTAAAAGACAGAGAGAAGTTTTATAAGTTTAAGTTTTAATTATTAATTATTAATTTTTATGTATGGTGCATGTGATTTCATATGAAACAGTATAAAATTGTTTATTTATAAAAATATATATGCTTTATAGATATGATTTTTTACGTGCTACTTTGCATATATTTATTGATTCATTGTAGCTTTAAATTTTTATTGTTAGGTGGGTTGGGTTGAAGCATGTGATTTTATGTTCTCCTATTTAAATGGTGATTTTTTTATATGTTAAGTTATACTGATGAAGGGTGTGGACCTGAAAGCTTTATTTAATAAAGATCCTGGTGTATATTTTGTTGTTTTATTCAAGCAGTTGCAGTAACACCTATTGCTGAATTTGGTATTTACTTCAGGTGTGTACTGCTAGCACCTGTCTTGTGAGGAGAGCTTCAACCCACCTGTGGTTTTTGTTTTTTCGTTGATCTTCATTGGCCTTTTTCCTGGCCTTTTTTTTTGAATTTTATTATGGAGAGTGATAAGAGAGACTGCATTAATACTGTTCAAGGTCTTCTACGTCTAAATGGAAATCCGTTATTGAAAATGGTACTTGAAACAACACCTGAACAAACAGTTGTAAGTATAAAAGTTAAAGAATTTAAAGAACATTTGGCATCTTTAGAGAAGAAGATGCAGACTTACAAACAGCTTCAGTGGCAGAGATTAAGTTTCCAAGCATATCTTGAATTAGGTATAGTGCCTAGAGGGCTAAGAATTTTAAAAATGCCCTCTTATGGTAATACCTATAATGAACTTTTGATGCAATGGCAACAATTGAATTTAAAATTAAGTGCTGACTATATGAAATTGATGAACACATTTTTTGAGCCTGTTGAGAACAGGTTGATTGAAGAAATAGAACTTCTTGAGAATACCATCATTAATATGCCTGGCTTTAGCGCTTCACTAGAGTTATACCAAAACTTTTTGGCCCGTATGCAATCTATGGATATGAAGCTACAGCAAAGGAAAAAGAATACATTACAAAGGGACATTAATGACTTTAAGCAGAATCAAATCTTCTCTTGGCCCAGAGAAGAACTTAAACAATTTGTCCCAAATAGAAAACTATTGGTGGCAAAAAAACAATCGTAATAATTTTAGTAACAGGCTGGGTTCATTAGATCAGCTTGATGTGTTTGATCAACCAACGAATAATGTGAGCACTGGTGCTATACCTAATACTGTACCAATGAAATCTGCTTCAAAACCTGTTGCTGTGGAAAAAGTGAATGTAGCTTTAAATGATAATGAGAACGTGCTACAGGAGGCACCATCTGGTAGTGACGTTGCTGAGGGTAGAAGGAATGACTCTGTGCATCCCAAAGTGAAGGAGAATTCGTCGACTAATGTACTCGAGTTAACTAAAAAATCTCTACAAAGGGAGATTACTTCCTTCTCTCATTTTTTATTGAAGCAGCCAGAGAAGGTTGCTATACAAGTAAAATCGCTAGACTCCCATTTAACCCATCAGAAACAACAGCAACAAACGCTATCGATGAAGAAGAAAGTGAGCAGTCCTTTGTTACACAACAAGACCGTGAAACGCTAGTCTGTTTTATTAATGCTGGTGAGAACTTTATCTCTGTAGGTTTTAATGATGGGACTTTGTGCAAAAATGTGAGTTGTTCTGTTGGAGACATTGATACGGAACAACAGTTTGCAATTATTGAACAACCTCGCTATTCGAGCAATGGACTTAATAAAAGTACTGTTAATACTTCAAAACTAGTTTTAACAGAACCCCAGCTCTCTTTGCTCGCGAAGGGGGTGAAATTCATCCCTAATGCTAGGGATGATATAGTTAAGGCAATTATTGATTTAAAAATTTTTGTATGCAATATAAGTCTC
Source organism: Protopterus annectens (assembly GCF_019279795.1). Classification (NCBI taxonomy): domain Eukaryota; kingdom Metazoa; phylum Chordata; order Ceratodontiformes; family Protopteridae; genus Protopterus; species Protopterus annectens. The sequence continues at coordinate 1,667,985,707 of NC_056725.1, forward strand.
AAAATGATTTTTAAAGATAATATGCTGAATACATCTTTATTTAAAAGATCGAGTACATTTATGCCAGTATTATGTCCCATTTTTAATGCATTTTCAAATATTGTTGAATGTGAACTACGGAAGTATTATAAGAGCGATTTAGTGCGTAAGAATGTTTATAATATATCACGTTCTGAATTTATGGCCTTAAGACAGTTGCAAATGTGTACTAGTATAATAATCAAGCAAGCTGATAAAGGGGGAGCAGTGGTGGTGATGGATAGAGATGATTATTTTATGAGGTTTAAAGATCTTTTATATGATGTCACCACATTTAAAAAGATTTATTTTGTTGAAGTGCAAAGATTAATTAGTGAAGTGAATATGGTCATTTATGACCTTCAAATAAATGATGATATAAGTATAGAGCTATTTAATTATCTAACTGTTCCTTGCCCAAGAATTCCCCAAATATATGGTATACCCAAGATACATAAAAGTATTAGCGACCCCCCACTGAGGCCTATTGTTTCTGGTGGAGGTTGGGTCACTGAACCTGTTTCGAAATACCTACAGGGCATCTTGGGAAAGTATTTGAATGTATGTACAACTGTGCTTAAAGATACAAATGATTTTTTGAATAGCTTATATGAGTGGCAGTGTATTAATAATATGGATAACTGTATTTTGGTTACCCTGAATATTGCTTCACTTTTCACAGTAATACCTAACGAATATGGTGTTAATGCCATACGTGACTTTTTGTGTCAAGAGGTTAAAATGAATGGAAGAGACATTGAGACTATTTGTTCTCTTTTAGAAGTTGTTTTATTACATAATGTGTTTATTTTTGATGGTGAACCTTTCCTTCAATTAACAGGTGTGGCAATGGGTATACCCGTTGCCAACACCTATGCCAACCTTGTACTTTATGAATGGGAGAAAAGGGTTATTTTAGATAAGAGTATTGAGTTCAACAAATATGTGTCATTCTATAAGAGATTTATAGATGATTGCTTTATGTTATGGAAGGGTACTTTGCTAGATTTGGATCTGTATTTGCAGTACTTGAATGATTCAACTAGTTTCCTGAGTTTTAAGATGGAAACTTCAGATAGTGTTATGAATTTTTTGGATGTAACAATTTTTAAGGAATCTAATATTTTGGAATCCAAGGTGTTTAGAAAAGATGTTGATGCCCTTAGGTATGTTAATAAAAACAGCATGCATGCCCCTCATATTTTCAAAGGAACGTTGAAAGCACAGTTTATTAGGCTGAGTAGATTAAATACAAAGGATGAACTGTTTCAAGAGCAGGTAAATGCTATGGCAATGGAGTTTGAGAAGAGTGGTTATTCGAAGGAATTTATAAATAAAGTAATTAAAGATGCAATTATTGAAAGAGAGTCCAGGTATAAACCTATATTACGAGGCTGTAGTGAGAATAGTGCTACTAGACAGGTGATGTTGGGTAATAATATTGCTGTTAGGTATTTGACAACTTATAACCTAAATTCTCATAGTGTTTGTAGCATAATTGAAAAGAATTGGACAATTTTAATGGCTATGCCTGAGATTAGGTCTATAGCAGGTGATAAACCTAGGTTCGCCTATAGGAGCTCTGAAGCTTTGAAGCAGAAATTGTGCTACAAGGATTTTCAGAATAAAAATGGAGATGATAGAAGGGTGGCTAAAACAGTGAAATGCTATAACTGTACTTGTTGCAATGACATTTATACAGGTGATGCTACATTTACACATCCTATAACTAATGAGACATTTACAATGAGAACAATTACTGCTTGTAATGAGGAGAGAGTAGTATATTTGGCTACTTGTGTGTGTTGCACCTCATTCTATGTAGGCAAAACTATAAGAAAATTGAGGGAGAGAATGGTGGAACACAGGTCTGAAATCTGGAGGACGTTGCCCACCAATGCCTTAAGTAAGCATATATTGGATGAAGGTGTGGGACATACTTTTAGATTTAGGGTCCTTTGTAAGGTAGAGGTAGGTCTGAGGAAGGGTGACATTAATAATTTATTGGAATTGAAAGAACTAGAATGGATTATTAGACTTCAAGCTGATGTAGCCCCAGGCCTAAATAATTCAGTTAGTCTAAAGCCCATTCTGGCTAAAAGACAGAGAGAAGTTTTATAAGTTTAAGTTTTAATTATTAATTATTAATTTTTAAGTATGGTGCATGTGATTTCATATGAAACAGTATAAAATTGCTTATTTATAAAAATATATATGCTTTATAGATGTGATTTTTTTACGTGCTGCTTTGTATATATTTATTGATTTATTGTAGTTTTAAATTTTTATTGTTAGGTGGGTTGGGTTGAAGCATGTGATTTTATGTTCTCCTATTTAAATGGTGATTTTTTTATATGTTAAGTTATACTGATGAAGGGTGTAGACCCGAAAGCTTTATTTAATAAAGATCCTGGTGTATATTTTGTTGTTTTATTCAAGCAGTTGCAGTAACACCTATTGCTGAAGATTGTAGGTTTACCCCGGGGATTACTTCTGTGTCACTACTAGACAGAGGCACAGTAAACTAACCTTAAAAAGGGCACAGTAAACTCAAATTAAAGGCTGGCGAAAGCAAACACATCGGGCTAGGCTTATAAATGCCCCAGGGCAGATAGCCTAGTATGAACCTATGAACCTATAACTACTGCCATGGACAAATCAGTGTGTAGCTGTGTGCAGGGGGACATAACTGTGACATATGTAGCTCAGCATTAAATGTCAAACATCTGATCCATGTTATCTGTGTTCTGTACTGTAGTGTGGACAATGGCTGTTTGGGGGAGTAGCACAAACAGCTATATAAACATGGATGTGACAGAGTGACACATGCATGATAGTCATATTAACATGTAGGTTAGCATTGGCAACTGCTGTATCAGGCTAGTATGCTAATATAGCATTTGTAGCTATATACACACCCTCTAATATTACTGTGTGCTCACATGTGACACCTGTTCATGTTACAGCAAGGGCCAACAGGTCAGCCGTGAGGTCCAGGGCCTTGTATGTGTATGGCACAAACATACTGAGAGATATATATGTGTCAGATATATTAACATTTGTACATGTGCATAGAGCAAGGGACATACTGCAACTGTATGTGAAGGGTGGACATATATATGTTGGTGAAGGTTGTAATGTGCATATTGATATGTAGGTTGTAGTGTGTGGCAAACAAGACAGCATACAGTGCTGGTATATGACATGCGGTGGTTAAACACTGTGGGTGTGATTTGTTAAGTTTACAATGTTGCAGCCAGTGAGGCCTGCTAAAGCTATATGGGCTGAGAACACCTTCAATGCATTTCTCATTACATCACTGTATACCTCACATCCTTTGCATAATTGATATTCCCACCATGAAAGGTGGGCTGTATATGTGCCTATATGTATATGTATATGTATATGTACACCAATGGATGTGTATATGTATGTATATATATATATATATATATATATATATATATATATATATATATATATATATATATATATACATATATATATATAGAGAGAGAGAGAGACATAGTTATATATAGTGAGACAGATGCCTGGTGTCAAAGTCATGGCCTCAGGCTCAATGCATCCACTTTTACAAAACATAGTATCCCCACAGTACCACATAGGTAGTAGCCCCCAACATGATGAACAAGTACCGATGTGTACATACAGGCAAGTGTTACATCATCTCTCCTTTGGTAATCACATTTCCAAAGGTATTTTGAAATCCCTCGGTGGATCACATAAGCAATAAAGGGTCTGCATGCATATCCACAAAGGTTGTTGTACACCTATAATGAATAGCCATCACTGACAGACTTTGCTGTGTTTAAACAGGTCTGAAATATACCTCAGGCATAAACCCTCACTCACACTATTCAATAGAAACCATAATGAGTGTGTGTGACACGGATGACCTAGGCCAGGGATCACTGCAGTGGCTGGGCTTGTCACAAGCATACAGATGTGACCTAAGGTCTGGAAAGTGGCAGCACACTCTGGCAAAGATAACAGATGTGTTCATGGAGAAAGCAGGGTTCCCACCTATGAAATAATTGAGGTCACATGTACGTATATGTATTTGCCACACAGTTACCTGACATGTGCAATGCACATACTGTTGTCATAGTGATATGGTATATGGTAGTAAAAGCAAAACCCACAACACATTGACCAACAGTGTCACACCCATACAGCACACACACTCAGTGCAGGATTCAAACCCCTACCTAACTACCTTACGATAATAGAGCGGTACACATTAACATGATGTGCTGTACACATTACTGAAGGTCCTTCTTTCCACAGGTATATTTGTAGGATGGTGACATCATCAGACTTGACAAAGATGAGTATACCACTTTTAAGGCATTTCAGTAGTCTTCAAAAAGGTTGCTCCTCTCCAAGGAGACACACACTCTCATACAGATGGCAAGTGCAGGATTCAAACCCGTATCTACCTACGTTATGACACTAGAAAAGTATGCATTTACACAACACGATATACACGTTATTTGGAGTTTTCTTTTCCACGGGTATATTTGTAGGATGGTGACATCATCAGACTTGACAAAGATAAGTATACCACTTTTAAGGTGTTTTAGTAGTCTCCAAAAAGGTTGCTCTTCTCCAAGGAGATCACACACACAGTTGTCAAGTGCAGGTTTCAAGCCCCTACTTAACTACTTTATGATACTAGAGAAGTACGCATTAACACAACACGCTATACACATTACTGGGAGTTTTCTTTTCCACAGGTATATTTGTAGGATGGTGACATCATCAGACTAGACAAAGTGGGTTACATTAGGTGACATTAGGTGGGCTACCTAGAAGGAATTTCTAAACACTTTGGCCATGTGATCATCAAAGGAGAGTTTACTATCTACCTGGGTCCCCAAGGCCATAATTACTTTCTCCGTACATACTGGATTACCACCTATGTGGTAATTTGTGTGCACTTTGTTTAAGGGGATGACTATGCATTCATTGGCATTCTGCTTGAGGGCATTGTTTTGACACCAGGTATCTGTCTCTGTAAGACTCTTCTGGAGGATGTCTGTGTCAGCCGTAGAGTCGATTATGGACCACAGTTAGCAGTCATCTGCAAACTTGTTCAGCCATACTCTTCCTGTGCTTGCCTGTACCTCTGAGCAGTATCTACTGAACAGGTGGGGTCCCAGGACCAAGACCTGTGGGATGCCATTTGTGACTGGTTTAGAGTTGGTCATGGCACCCACAAGTCTGAACATGTGTGTTTGATCTGTGAGCCAGTTGGCCACCCATCCTGTGACATAGCTGTTAATGTTCAAGCTGGTAAACTTGTCCATGATGCCAGAGTGGGGAATGGTGTTGAAAGGCCTTAGTGAGGTCCAGGTAGACTGTGTGGACTACTTTCACCTCCATCTATGTCCTTGGTAACTGTTTCAAAGAAGTTAACTAGGTTTAGGAGGCAGGATCTGCCTTTAACAAAGCCAAGTTGGGTATAGTCCAGTGTCTGGAGGTTCCCAATGTCTCTGTTTATGGGTTCCATGATAATTTGCTCCATAGCTTTGCAGACCAGGCTGAGTAGGCCTATAGGGCAATAGTTTCCAGGTTCTGTTGTGGCACCCCCTTTGTGGAGCTGGATGACTGTTGCTGTATGCCATTCTTTGGATACATAGCCTGTGGTAAGGTTGAGTCTGGACAGTGAATGTAGGTGAGGGTGTAGTTCATTTTGGGGCTGGTGTAAGATGCAGCCTGGGACACCATCCAGTCCCATTGATGCTGTGTTCTTAGCTTTGAAGAGGGCTGTTTTTACCTGCATGTCCATGAAGTCTGGGGCTCTGCATTCTTCTGGGATGGACACAGTCCCTTTTGGGGATGATGGGGGGGAGTTTGAATTGAACTTGTCCGCCAAGATGTGGGCAATGACAGTTGGTTCAGTGTATTTTTTGCCATTTAGCAGTAGCTGACAGCATATTTGAGAGTTGCCACCTAAATGTTTGGTATAGCTAACGAAGGCTTTGTGGTTGTTATTCTTACATTCCTTGGCAATTTGTCTTTAGAAACTGGCCTTGGACTATTTTATGAGCGATCATTGTTTCTTCCTAATAATGATCAGTGATGCCTTTCCTTTTGTGAAGTTTGCTCTATCATGTGTTCGTTTCCTCCTTCTGTTGTATAGCTTATTTATGGGCAACGACCACCAGATTGGTTTCTTATGTTTGGAGGAGTGCATCTTGGTTTTATTTGGGATGTCTCGATCCATGCATCCCTGTAGATGCTCATAGAATGCACTTGTAAATGATTCGGCAGATTGTATAGCATTATCCTATAGCAAGGAGGCTTTGGAACTTTCCTCTTTGGTCTTGAGAAGTGTGCAGTTTGCTTTTGAAAATGTCTTCACAGTGGTTTACTTGACTGGGGGGTGGGCAGGATGTGGATGTCCACTGTGATTACTTTATGATCTGATATTACCAGCAAGGGGTTTATCTCTGTTGTGGAACACTGGTACTCCATGTTGGTGATGCTCCAGTCCAGTACATTTTCACCTCTAGTAGCCATGGTGGCCAGCTGTTCCAGAGTGTTTGAGTGTTTACACTCTAGGAAGCATTGAGCAATGGACATTGTACACCAGTAATTATCTCGGTTAATGTTTGGGTAGTTGTAATCCCCTCATATAATGCTGTTTCGTAGGATCTTTATATTTTCCACTGTTCTCAGGAATACTGAGTGAGGTTCCTGAGACATGGTAGGTGATCTGTAGCAGCCTACAGTGTGATAAGCAGCTTTGCCCAATGTGACTTGCACTTGCATGGTCTCCGAGGTCTCATGCTGTGCCACAGACCTGGAGGTGTGTGTATCCATAAGGTAAATGGATACACCCCTTCCTTCTGTATTTCACTCTGCGTTTTGGGTCCAAGGATCAGAGGGATTGTGAGTGTTTTATGTGGGGCATGTCCAACAGCTCTGTGTTTGACATAGCTTTGTATGTTATGCAGAGATCACTTCTGAGTAGGCAATATGCAAGACAGTACAGCTGGAGCATTTACAGACGGTCTGTGTATGGCATGTATGTCAGGCCACCAATGCTCCTTGTGAGGTATTTCTGCAGGCTTTCCAGTTGTAGATGTCTTGTGAGGTACATAGCAAAAGGGACGTTGATGGTCACCCTCTTACACACATCTGTGCACATCCATCTTTACCTTATTATACTGTGTTCCCCCTACATATATATATATATATATATATATATATATATATATATATATATATATATATATATAGGTACATAGGTAGGTAATAGGCTATCTGCCTGAAGTCATATATTAGTATGGCCAGAGTGTGCAGCTATCTCCACCCACGGTATTAGTTCCCTAGGCCTCTGTGTAGTAGAGCTGATGAAGTGCTGCCTGGTGTGACACTTCAGTTTCACATACGCTCATCAAGGCTCCTCTGGAAGAGTGTCAGTGAGGGACTCTGCCTACTGTTGGTTGGGAGTCTGTTCCAAAGCAAGGGACGTCTGTGAGGTAGTACTGTATCCCTCCAACATGTTCTATTTAATGTTGTGATGATGATATCCCTAGAGCATGTGGTACAGTGAGCTTGGGTTTACTACAGATAGCACATGTACATCAGTTCTGCATTGGTGTTGGGCAGAGATCTCATGAGTAGACAGTATGCAACAGAGTACAGATTGAGTTAAATTCAGTCATATTGCATGGGGCAACTGTTTGAGGCCAGTAATCCTCTTGTCAAGGTACTTCAGTGCTCTTTCCAGCTGCTGAAGGTGCCTAGTCAGATGCATTGCAACTCTGATGTGGTACTCTCATACAGGTCTGATGACTGATGGGCACAGGGAACCTCCTTTGACCTACATGCAAAGATTTTGGTGGTTTGTGGGAACACATAGCATGTATTTCTAACCACTTTGTGAATGTGTTTCTGGAAGTGGAGATGACTATCCACATGTCCATATCAACTCCATATTTATGGTGTTGGCACCTATGTGGTATTTGTATGACTGTAGCTCAGGGCCATAATCCTGTCACATCTGCCTGACTGTGAACCTTTATAAGGATGTCTCTGTTGTCCCAAACATCGGGTATGACAACATTTGCGCAGTCAGCCACAACCTTTGCTAAACATAGCCCTCGTGTTTGACTGTATATCTGAAGAGCATACACCAGACAGGTGGCGTCTCATGACTGAGCCATGGGGGACAGCATTTGTTACCAGCTTGAACAGGTGACCACATTTCTTACCTTGTAGGATCTATCTGTGCCCCATTTGGCAATCCATCAGATGACATACATATTTATGCATGGGTTGTTGATATTGTGGATATGACATGTGTCTGGGATGTTTGCAACAGGCTTTACAAGGTCTATGTGGGACATGTGTAGGTCATTTAATTGCTGCATGTCCTGGGTGACTGCTTTGAAAACAGTGTAGCAGGTTTGGAACCATGATTTGCCCCTGAACAAACCAATATGGCTAGGGTTGGGTGTTTGTAGGCTCCCAATACCTCTGTTTATGAGGTCCATCATGATGGACACCATGGCTTTGCAGATAAGGCTTAATAGGCTTATAAGACAATAGTTCCCATGGTCTGTTGTGCACGAACACTTGTGGAGTGTGCCAAACATTGCTGTAACCCATTCAACAGTTTCATATCCTATACAGAGGGTGAGGCTCAACGGACTGTTCAGGTGCAGGCTCTGTTTGTTCTGGAGTTCACTTATGACACAGCTAGGGAAACAATGTAATCCCATAGACGCTGTGTTTTCAAGTTTGGAAGGAGCTGTTTACCCAGTCTATATGTGATATCTGTGCTTTCACAATCTCCAGGTATGATGATGGGGCCTTTTGTCAGTGAGAGGGGGTATGTATGTATGAGCCTGTCTGACAGGTTGTTGGCAATGTCAGTCATTTACAGTTTGCACTGATTCAGGCATATATGAGTGTACATTGCTATTTATGACATAGTGGAAGGAAGCGTCATGGTTCTCTATGGACTCCTTCACAAATTATTTTGCCAGAACATGGATTGGATAATGTTTGGAATGCACATTGTTTATTTATGATACTGATTGCAGGTTTGTTTATTGATGATACTGATTGCAGGTTTATTGATCTTCTTTGCGTTTTCACTTTCTGTGAACAACTTAAGTACTTGTGGTACATAGTTTGATTATGACAGGGTTCCAGTATATTATATGTGTCTGTTTTCATATACCTGTGTGCACAAGGCAGGATTGGTGAATAGTGACAGGTTCCTGGGGTAAAACATGCAACTGCCAGATATGTGTGGCCCACTGCTGTACTCAGACATGGCCTAAGTGTGTGAGCATACCCAGTATGATCTTTCAGTATGTTGTTGCCTGACATTTGCTTTGTTTATTTAAGTGTGTGAGCATGCCCAGTATGACCTTTCAGTATGTTGCTGACTGACATCCACTACATTTGTTGAAGTGTGTGAGCACGCCCGGTATAGACATTTATACTATATGTGTGTGGAAAATCAAGTTGTATTTTTACTGCAGGGCTTACCTTTGTGTCATAAATCAACAGGGATCATGCTGTGCCTGCAGGGCTTCCATGAGACACTTTGCATAGACTTAGCAACATTTCTACATACAGGGGGGGCAGCTATTCTTTGTACATTTCTACCCGGGGGCACACCTGATTGTTACTGTGGGTGTACATAAAATGAGGGGCTCACCTGACACTTATACACATTTGCTAGGCCTGCACTGCTATGTAAGGTACACCATTTCAGTCTGTATTGTTGCCTATCGTACTGGCTTGAGGCATGCTGCTGTACTACAGATCTTAGCGTCCAATGTCACGTATATTAGATTGCAACTTCATAGTCTACCCAACCCACATCACACCGGCTGGCCTGCTGTTCTCTGTATGCATAGGCCTGTGGGGGAGGTTACCCATATGCCTCTTTAGGGGCATGATACAGCATTTCTTTGTGTTTGCATTAGTGTACAATTGTCCTGCTGTGTCTGCGCCAGTGAAATGCTGTCATGGCTTAGTGGTTCAGTACTGTGACTAAAATGCACAGTATCCTGGGTTTGCGTCCTGTCACTGCTTTTTATTTTCATGCTGGGCAGACCAGACTGCTTAAGGAACAGTAAAGCCAATATGAGCATGTTTACCTGACTTTGCTCAACTTTGCCTGACTTTGCCCGACCTTGCACAACATTGCTCAACGTTGACTGACACGCTAGTTAGCGCGGGCAATTTTGTTTACATATACTAAATAGTGGTAAAAGCTGCTTAGCACTCCTTTATATTGCTTAAAACATGGCAATCATGCCTCAGGTGGTGTTGCAGGGCTGCCTATGTCGGATGCACATAGTACACTCCCTATACATGTTTGAAAATAGGTAGTGTCAAGTTAGGCATCCCTTTTATTTTATGTGCGAGTCAGAGAGAGGTATCATTTCCATGGTTCCTACTGAGCCAGTGTATGTGCTATGTGTTGCCTCTTTGCCAAGGTCAAGGCATACTGGGCATGCCTCCTTCTGCCTACTGGGGCAGACTCAGGTTGTTCCTCCTCCGAGTCACGGTCTGCCTGTGATACCTTGACAATGGTGGGGGGCTGTTTGGCCCTGCCCCATGCTGTTCCTGCTTCAGCTGTTTTCACAGGATCATATTGTGTAGCATGGCACATACCATGACAATTTGGGTACATGTAGTTGGTGATTACTGCAAGGCTCCACCAGATGTGTCCAGGCACTGGAACCATGACTTGAGCATCCCAAACACATGCTCAATTACATTTCGTGTTTGTGCGTGTGCCTCATTATGGAGTTATTGTTCAGGTGTGTGTGCATTTCTGATGGGTGTCATCAGCCACGGCTCCAGTGCATATCCAGCATCCCCCACTAGGTGACCATCAGGGATATCCCCATTGGCAAATGTCTGGTACAGCTGTGTCAGATGCCAGATATGGGAATGGTGGTAGCTTCCAGGGAAGCCAGCACACACATTCAGTATTATGCCCTGGGCATTGCACACAACCTGGCAGTTGATGGAGGGGAAGCCCTTGCTGTTAATGTAGGCCCTACCCCGCTCACCGGCTGGTGCTTTGATGTGTATGTGCGTGCAGTCTATTGCACACACTACCTCAGGGTATTCCGCTATTTGCTGGAAAAGATGCATATTACTGACCAATGCCTCATGGGAATTAGGGAAATATACATGATCACCGACATGTGCTGACATGGCATTCAGGAACTGGTGCAGTACCCTGGATGCTGATGCCTGTGAAATCCCCATCATATCACCAGTTAGTCTCTGGAAGGTACCTGTTGCTAGTATACTTAGGCCAACACATACCTTGGTTTCCACTGGGATGGGTTTCTCTCTGTTGGTTTTGTGTGTGAGGCGTGGCCTGCACAGCTCAACAATTTGCTGCAAGAGGTCTCTGTCCACTCTGTAGCGCTCCACTATCTCCAGCTCATGTAGCCCCTGGTAGCTTACTCTGGGTCTGTACACTCTTTTCTGTCTCCTCACTGTGGGTTGCTCAGCAGCATTTGCAATGGCACCACCGTCAGCATCTTGCACATGTTGGCTATAATAGCAATGGCAGCCCCTAACATTTTTTTGTCTGAATTAAGCTTTTTAAGTTTTCTCTCTTTGTATACTGCAGTGTTGCAGTGTTTCTGAGAAAAACATGGGGGGATGTTGTTTGCAGAGTTTTAAGTGCTGGGCTGGGCTGGGCTAGTGTACTGCCTGTGTAATTGACTGATTCTGATTTATTTCACCTGGCAGCTCTGCTAGTTCTCCTTGGTTAACTTCCTACTACTTCTTTTCCTTCCTTTTCCCTTTCTGTTTCCACAAGGGGCAGCGCCATGCAAACAAGTGCAAACACGCATACACGAGCGCACACGTGCGCACACAGGCTTACACAGGCCTAGACGGGTGCACAAGCGTGCACACAGGCTAACACAGGCTTACACAGGCTTTGATGGGTGCACACGCGCACACACAGGCTTACACAGGCTTACAGGTGTGCACACATGCGCACACGGTGTAAGCACGTTTGCAAGAAATTTCAGATATATCCACGGCGTACACCTTCGGTTTCTGGGTTTCAGCTAGAACAATTGTAGACATGCCTTTTGCAATCCTGAGCAACTCATGTCAAACACAAACCCCTCTGCTCCAATAAGCTTCTACTTTACTACTCCCCTACTCCTGCACTTACACTCTAGGGACATGGCTCACATGCCAGGGAAAATTGGGATTCACTATCCTTATCCTCATTTGCATAGGATTGCCTACTAATGCTTGGTTGCATCTCTCAAACTGAGCTTCCCCCCTTAGCAACCACTACTAAGTAGCCATGTTGTCTTCAGCCTGCCATTCACCTGCATGGCAGAATAAGCTTTTTATTAAAAATGCCTATTTTTGTCTATTTTTTAATTATTTTTTGTTTTTTTAAAGTGCTGCCCATTTGCGCGGCACTGTGCTATGCTTAAACATCGGAGATCTGGGAAAAAAAATAATAATTAATTAATTTTTATTAATTTTCAACCTATAAAAATGCCAATGGCCTTATATTTGGCCATTGGCATGCTTCCTCAACTGAATGCATCCTTTATTTGGAGCTGTCATAGCTCCGTTTAGCTATTTGCAGAACGGTACTCCGTTACCAACGGAGTACATTTCTGCAAATAACACTGCTCTTCCACGGACAGGTTAGTGGTTCCTGGATCGCAAATGTACTTCATTTGCATACATTTCAGCAGCAAATGAGGTAATTTGCATACCATAACACTGTCCATGCAAGAGTAGTTTTAGGAGCTCTCATGCATGCCCCTGCCGGCTATTGCTGAATCGCTCGGCAGACATATTGCCTGTCTGACGTCTTACACTACTCTTCGATTCCGTGCAAGCCTTCATGAATCTGGCCCTATATTTCAAACTGAAGAAACATTGCATAATATAAAAAACAATGTGAATTTTTTTCATTTAATTGCAAGGATTGAACTTGTGTTAAATACTGAAGTAATACTTTTTTCTAATTGTACCACTTCAGGACATTCATTATGTGCATACTTAGAAATACCACCTCTGCAGAATGTGCTGTGTAAAACAGCTAAACATTTGATTATTCCTTATATGATGCCTTATGACCTTACTGAACAGCAGTCAGTGAGCACTCAGGCATGACTTTTGCAAACAATAATGCAAAAGTACCTGTTCTAAATAAAAATTAATTATTTAAAAGATGAGATGGTATATCTGATAAACAGTGACAATAAACAATACATCACACAGTATGGTCAACAGATATATAAATCCCAACATCATCCAAAAGTACCTGTTCTAAATAAAAATTAATTATTTAAAGATGAGATGGTATGTCTGATAAACAGTGACAATAAGCAATACATCACACAGTAGGGCCAACAGATATATAAATCCCAACATCACCGCTTACAGTCAGTGTACATGTTGTTAACAGTGTTGTCACACACATGTGCTATGTTCATGTGTAGGTGTTGTTTCCTGTTACAAGACTTTATTGCACATTTCCATTGGAAAAGCTGTCTTAAAGACTGATGCTGCCATTTGAATGCATCACAGTTTTAGTGAGACACCTGCTCAGGACTGAGAACATGAGATGATGTAATGTATGTCACTGCCTAAGTAAATCATGTGTTCCAATACAGGATTATATCCACATTGTACATTATTTCTGTTCTACCATCACAGTGATAACAGAAGGGGACTACAGGTGTGCTTGGGTATACCTAGCATCAGATAATGTTGTCTGACATACAGCAAGATTCTTTCTAAGTAATTACAGGGACACATTCCTTTATTCAAGCACATGATGTAATGCTTTCATATAACCACAAATATTACAACTGGTGATGCAGTTGTGCGATGGACATACAATGATCCGACTATACTGCTGATTTTAACAACTGTTGCACAAGTGCTCCAAACCAGTACTGACTGACAGAAGCATTTGTGTCCTTAACTGTTCTGCAGGAAAGACATCCCTCCAATTATACTTTGTACATATAGTGTCAGAGGCCTTCCCGTCAATTTTAGCAGATAAAAATTATGGGTAAATAAAGTACAGCTGATTGCATGATTTTACACAGGTGGAGTTCAATAACAGTTCCACTGTGGCAAATGTGATTAATAGCTGTCTTGTTATTTGGAGGAGTTGTATAGCTTGATGTTCAGTTCTAGCATAAGAAATCCATATTGTGTGAATGTACTGGTGTAACACAGTAACCATTGCATCACATCGGTCTTATCCCTTGATATGGTACATGAACACACAAAGCTTTGGATTTTGTGAAAGTACACATTTGTTCCGCTAATGTAATGGTGAGAGTACTACCTTGGCACATGCATTGAGTACTGTGGTGTACATAGATATGCTTCAGTTCTTGGGTAGTATGTGAACAGACATAGAGAGAAGCCATCGTTGACCATGGAAAATCAGTATAGGATGATCACAGTTGTGGACACATGAGCCTACTCATTTGATTGCCATCAGCCTAAAATGCTGATATGATATTCATTCTCAGAGATCCTTATTAATTCACACATTCATTTAATTTGTTTGTCACAATACCCATTGCAACCTCCTGTGGCAGATGCTAATAATACACAACTCTGGGGAATATATTGCATCATGGTGTGGGGTTTGCATCTGTTCTCATCTGTTGGCACAGTAACCGTGTCAGGTAGTAGTGACTTACACAAGGGTATTATGTATGTTACACCCTGCTCCCACATTTGTAACTCCTACCTACATATAGGATGCATAATCATTACAATATTGAGGTACATAATTCCCTTCAAGTGTGATCCTCCTCATACATGTGTTAGGTCTATTTCTATGGCATGCGCAGTTAATACACAGATCATTGATGACATGGGTTCAATTCTTGCAAAAGGAGATTGCGGCTTCTGGGCCATTCTTTTTTTCCAAACTGTTATATTGATTAAATTTATGTTGTGCAAATGTCCCATTATGTATGTACTGTCTTTGTGAGCTGTCGTCTCAACTCAGCATGCCAATGACATTCATATGTCATGTAATTCCCCTCTGTTACAATGTGATTTTGTGTAACTGCCACATCCTGTAATATCATGTCTGCTTTTATTTACCTAAATTCACTAAGGAATTGTGACCACCATTAATTATTCTTATATATGTATTACAAAAATGTATTTAATATAAATGTGTCTTTGTGAATGTGTATAAGTACCTTCACATTAATTATCGCACTAGAATTTGAACATTTATCCTCCCATCTTATATCTCTGTATACATCTCTTTGATTTCTGTGCATATTGTCCTCAGTACACTTTTCATGTCTGGTATCCCATGTATTGTAGTTGCCCTTGCCAATTTCCCTTCACCTCTTACTTATTACTGTATCCATATGTTTCATTGCACACAGTACACTCAGTACACTTTTCCTACTTGTGTACAGCATGCAGTATTTGCTTTATGTAGCTCTTTGTGCTGTCTGTGCGAGAACACTTAACAGGTTTACCCACAGATAAGCCTGTTTCTTTACTGTGTGTGCTTGTGCTGCTCAACACAGTTTACTGGCTGCCAGCACTGTTGCTGGTCATGGAAATGTGCTTGTATTCATGTTAGCATAATGAGCAGCATACATATGTGATTAGCTCTGCTGTTCATTGCACTAAAATGTAAACATTGTGCAGGCTTTGTGCATGTACATGTTGGTCCCTTACTACTGCTGCTGTCTGGTCACCATTAGTTATATCAGATGCTATAACAACATGGGTCACTTAACCACAAGACTGGTGCATGATCACATTGTGCAGAACTCACATGCAGTAAACATTCTGAATACAGTTTCTGGGACATACACTAGGGTACTACCAGACTCACCCAGGCACCTAAAATGACTCAGTGCTATCCTCTGTCGCCCAGCTTAGCTTGGGAGGAAAGTATTAAAGTGCTTGAAAAGAATGGCAAGACTGTTTAAGTGTGATTGCTTAAAGGTTTAAATGGCTTGGCATCTTATGGTCCCTATGATCACTTGTCTAATATTGTCACTATTTTCTTGTGATCCAGATGACCTGGGATCAACTGGTTACCTGGTCACTGCAGAAGCTGATTAAGGATGATGGGTATGTGCAACTGATACCACCTTGGTTGTCCTGTGGGAGGTGGTTCAGCATGCAGCATTAATAATATTGACTGAAAAGGGAGGTAGCTGATATGTAGAGTATGAGCTAGGGATGTGTGGTTGCCTCTTCCAAGCTGTCTTTGTATAGTAACCTTCATGGATGATATCCCAGAATGTGCATGTTTACAGGAAAAGGCATAGCAGACTCTCACATCTAATAGTGTGAATGCCAGTTGCCAGGTGAGATATATGGCAAGAAATCAACAAAGAGACTGGCTGTTATAGCAGTGATGGGGAACAGATAATTACAGATGTAGAAGGAAGCTTAATGCTCAGCAGGTATGGGTAAAAATGTGAAAATGATGAAACATTCAAAAAACAGTTTTGTTGTCACATTATTCCAGTTGATCATTTTCATCATTGTTAAAGCAAGCTGCCATACACAATAAATCAGAAATCATACAAACTAGTTTTTTTTCCAGGGCTAACATCACAAGTGGTGATGAAACTCAGGTAAAGATCTTGCATGACCTTAAGAAATGACTACATACAAATAGTAAATAGGGTGTGTGATTTTGCTACTATTTAAGGTGTGAGTTTTAGTGGTGTCTTTACTTCTTGAAGGCTTTTTTGAGCTGAGGCACTACAGTGATATTATTCCTTGTGTTAATACATCTGGTTATCTGGCCTTTGTTGTTTTTCTTAATTTTTATTTTTTACTTTTTGTTGTATCAGTACATACAACAGTACCCTAGTAATTCTTACCCAGGGCTTTGGAATCCCATGTAAGAATTCGGTACATAATCAGGGAATCAGTGTGCGATGATGGCGTAGAAGAGTTATATCTGCTGCACAACGAACTTTGACCATTTTGCTCTTGCAAGAGTCTACTTACCTGTTTGTGTTTGTTTGCAACATGTGATTTTAAAAATTGACTCACTGTAGCCTTCCAAGATAAATACCATAACATTAAACACAGTCTGAAGTTCTGACTGTATTTTTGCAGTGCAGTTTGCACATAAACCATGCTCTGTCATATATAAAATATTATGTTACATATCTTGCTCAATCAAGGTATGAGACATCACATGCGGAATATGTGGACATGTGAGATGCCTCAATTAGAAGTGTCTAGGAAAACATTGTATTAAATTAAATGTGTTATGCAGTGCCATCTATTAAAAGAGGTTTTGTTATACCACAGCAGACACAGTGATGTGTATGATAATTCCTGTTAGTTCCTGTAACAAAAAGCTGGGTGCTGTGAAGTTAGCCACCTCTCTTTTTAGGAGTGCAAAGTCAGCTTTGGAGAAGTTTTTAATTATTCAATCCAATATGGTGGAGCTATAAAGCAATTGTGTACACACAGTGTAGACTTTTACCCTGCACACCAAAACACCTTGGAATACAGGCACAACTACACTTAAAAAAATTTTTGTTAGGGGTTGCTGCCATTCTTATTGTGCACTATGTGAAACAGACTTTATATCAGGCTGCTGCTGTTACCAGACCTTGGGTAAGAAGAAGAAAGGTGTCCAGACCCCTTTTTATTTGTCATGGACAGCATGGTTTAGAAATTGGTGAGATATACAGGCTGGAGAGGGAAACACTAGAGGAAATATTCAACATCTGCTGACCCTACCCCAGGGTTCAGGGAAATAGTGGAGATCCCATGTGAGTGGAAACAAAGGTATGTTTAGCATTATATATACTAGCTACTGGTACTTTCCAGAGACCCACAAAGGATATATTATGGCTATCACAGTCATCAGCTTCAAGAATATCACATCAGTTTTTAAATGCAATGCTACTACATGTAAGGAATCATACCTGTTTCCCATGCACCCAGTAGGAGAGAGCAACAGCCATGCAGGAATTCTACACAGTCATACACTTTTCTGAAGTACTGAGGACCATAGATTGCACACACATAAATATGAAAGCCCCATCTGGTGAGCAAGAAAGAAGGTACAGCAACAGAAAAGGTTTCCACTCCATAAATTATCAAGTTTTCTGTACTGTCTAAGGGATCATCTACAATGTCTGTGACGGTAACCCAGACAGTTTCCACAACTCACACTTATGGCACACCTGTGTACACCAGGTTTGTTAGAGATGACATCCCTCAAGGGTCTCTAGTAGGGAATGTTGGTTATGCACTTGAGCCCAGGCACCATGACACCTATGAGAAACCCACTGACTGAACAAGGATGCAATGAGGCCCACAGTCAAACTAGGAGTACCATAGAACATGCGTTTGGATTGCCAAAGTCAAGGTTCCAGTGTCTAGACACATCAGGAGGTGCACTGCAGTATGTTCCAGGCACCTCTTGAAATCTGTGCCATGTTACATACTATAATTCTCAGGAAACGGTTCAAGTGGAGCAGCATGGGGCAGGGTAACTGCTTCAAGGACCACAGGCAGGGCCAGCAGCAGTAGCAGGTACAGAAGAGTCTGAGGCAGGACTACCAGGTGCAGATGGTACAGGCAGATGGAGACATGCACAGTATGCCCTGGCTCTGGCTAGGAAGCAAAGGATAGCACACATAATCACTACCTAGGTCAAAGCCTAAAATCTCACACACATACAGATAGGAAAATGGATGCCTGTCACCCTCCATTACATTTACTTAACCATGTAATGGCAGTGTTCTGATAGCATCAGACAGGGACAACCCACCAGGGACACAATTTGTATCTGCAGTAAAGACAAGGTAAGTGTGGAACCTCTAAAGAAAAGTTAAAAGTTATAAAACTCTCATATAGAAATATGTATATGTCCTTAAGCAGAGCATTTGTCTGAGGTGTACAGTTATGTAAGTAATATCTCCTATGTTAGATTTTTGCAATATACATTTATGTATTAAAACACATCAAGCATTTCAATTGACCACTGTCTATAAAACATGGAACAGGTCACATATACCTTCATCTGTACAACTGTACAAAGAGGCAAGACTGAAGTAGTGAATGGTTCCACTGCTTTATTGACAATAGTAACTGAAATATAATCAGATTCAACAATTACAGAAGCAATCATTCACAAATGAATAGTAACAAAAAATAAAAAAAAAATATTCTGTAGTGCATATTGATAAATGAAAGTTTGTGAATAAGTAAGCATTGACAAACCACTGTGTGAATCAGACATAAGTTACAAAGAGATATGCAAAGACCAGGGCACAGTCGTCATCATTTGCACAGGGTGAATGTGTGGTAGACAGGCAAGGTTGACACCAAAGAAGTGAGTGTGTGTAAGTAAGAAACACATGCATCTATCAAAATATCCAGTATTCAGGGCCACTAGAAGCAGCAGTATAGCACTCAACAGTAATGTTTAGATAGCTTGAATGTGTGTGAGGTGGTATGGGCAAGAGAAATTATTCTTCAATATGTGTGTGTGTGTGTGTGTGTGTGTGTGTGTGTGTGTGTGTGTGTGTGTGTGTGTGTGTGTGTGTGTGTGTGTGTCTGCATGAACACAAGCATTGTGCTACCATTACATCTGTGCATCTCAGACAGGTGTGAGCAGTGCATGGTAGAATAGTCAGTTCAGCATTGTTGCCTCAGACTAGAAGAACCACCTCTGCCAAGAGATGCACTGCTACTTCCACAGCCCTGGCTAGATGTTAGCGAGCCACCTGAATGTGCATGCTGTCTGCTGGAAGAGCTGTCCTAATGATTAAGTCCAGCACGACAACCCTGTGGCCTACCGTGTCTGAATGTGAAGACCACAATTACTGATAGAGCAGTTGATGTAACATCACTACAGGAGCAGGGTCCTGCACCATTACATCTGTCAACAGGAGAAGATGTAGCAGCTCTCCAGCCATGTGGATGCCCATACTCCTTCAACAGATGTTCCATCACAGATGCTTCCTGATCCATAGTATCATTCATCCTGTCCAAGGATTCTTCAGGGAGTCATGCACATCCGAATGCATGATGTTTAGTAGTTCCACTATCTCTTCTGAGATCCTGGTGGAACATGTCTGTACCTCCACTACAGCCATACAAATACATCTGGTGGCATCTAATGGCACACTAGCATCAGGAGTAGTGTGAACAATAAGCCTTGTCTGAGCACCCTCTAGCAACCTTCCTGTGTGGTACCTCACCCTAATGATGGCTACAGGGAGAAGCTATCAGATCTGCAACTGTAGTAACCATACTACCCTGATTAAATGTGAAACCCTCAAACTATCCTATATCAGAGGTCTCTGTGTCATGGGACTGCATCAGCAGATTGGCTGTATCTGCAATATGGGCAAGGGATGTGGGAACCAGAGCCTCAGAATCAGACTGACCATCTGCAACCACCAGACCATGCCTCTTCATCATCACCATCACCATCAGAGGCTACCTATACTCTGACATCAGGTGGTAGAAATTCAACAATAACGCTCTCAGGATCACCTAAGATAACAAAAAAATAAACACATCAAACAGAGAAACAGAGAATAAAACTGATCTCTCATTGTACTTATACAAAAGATACACAGATTTTAATCTTATATAGGCCTAAATCTACATTAAATACAGTAATAACAATGACCAAATGTGTGCTTACCATGTGCAGGTGGGCTGGAAGCCTAACATCTGGATGTCACTATATTTGATGAAGGGAAAGGAAAGAGGGTGGATTAGTATTACAGTGGAAATTAATCAAGAAAAAGAGAACAGTCCCCTTCACTTGTAGATTAGAAATGTTTTCATACAAAAATGTAGTGAACAGTTGGATTCCTTCTCCAAACATTCTCTATTTCTCTATGAAAGTGTTGTCTGACTCACACATATCGCAGACTCTCTCTCTTTATATATATATATATATATCAGATACCTAATTACCTAATATATAGGTATATAAAGATATAACAATGATGCTTGCATCGGCATACCTCAAAGGTCTACTTGAGACACTCTGGATCTGTTGTCCAAATCAGCACGAATGTCAAGAAATCTGTAGGAAACCTCTGCTGAGATGTCTGGATCTCTGACAGTTTCAGTTAGTGGAGATTCGGTAGCAGGATCACCTCCTGTAACCACCTACTCTTGGGCAATTGCAGCCACCCTACAGTGGGCAGAGGTTAGTATATCACTTGTCCACCCACTAACTGCATTGATGTCATTGACCACCTGCTGCCATATCCAGTCTTGAGCAGATTGGTCAGCTCTACTTATCCCTTAACAGAAAAGCTCCATGGTAATGTAACACCTGAATAATGACCTCATTTTCTGCATTAGTGTATTGTGGCTTGTGGGGTACAGATTTCTTCCTGGGTACCATATCCCTGTATGAAATGAAACAGAAAACAAAACATAAGTAAGTATATAAGACACAGGCAGGATGGCTGTGAACTCAGTTATGTATAAATTCATGTACCCATCATGCACACAACAATTTAAAAGTTAATGCTTAATACGACTACACATAAGGCAGGACAACCCCCCAAAAAAGTTCTAAATTAAATATCATCAACAGTTTATAACACTTCTGTAATACACACAACACATGTTTAATTGTGTAATACATCAATCTCAGCATTAACAATAAAAATTCACAATGTAGCATTAGAAATGTAAAACAACTATTGTATTAAAGTGTCATCTCCACTGTCGTGGAGAGAAGTAAGGTAGAACTCCACAAACATAACACACTTTTCTTTCTGATAACACAGGTAAACATTCCAGACCTTGCTACAAAGTTATAATGCACTCATCTGAAATAACTGTGCAAAAAAGTAATTGAATACAAACAAAAAAATACAAGTCAGGTACCATTCTGTAGCATACTTTTTATAATTCAGACATAACTATGCCAGAGGAAAGGGATAAAGAAAAAAACATTAAGATAAAAATGGTTTTGAGTATCTAGTGCAATTTACCCTTTAATGTTACACTAAAAGCATTATGTAAGAAATAGCAACATACCTTGACAATAAAGCAGTATAGAATGTAGATAATTCTCCAAAAGTTGTGTTTGTTTAACAGTGACAAGCTCTCTGGATCCAAACAGTTCTCCCTACTATGGTACAAGGGCATTAGCTATGTGATTACTTTTATATAGTGCAGAGTCAGCCCTGTAAGCATTGTGAATATACAGATGAGGGGTTAAATCATTAGCTTTGCTGAATACCACAATCTGCACAAAGCGTAGAAAATGTAAACATGGTTTAAAGAGCTACACAATTACATGCTGATGCCCTAGCACTGCAAAGATGAGCATTGTGAAGTGTTACCTGCTAATGGCTTGGAGGTCTCTATGAATGATCTGGCTGCAGGGACAATTAGGGTATCAAAGCCTTTCCTCTTTGACATACACTTGATGAGGATATGTCAAGGAGAACAGACTTACGGAAAAGTTTGAAAGTATATTAGTTGATTTAGTAGAGCAGCATTCCTAATATTCAAATGCTATCTTTAATGGCTACAATTATTGCACCTTAGTAAGAAATGTTGACAAAATGGCAGGAGTCAGAGCTTGACGTGGCAGAGTTGAAGATGTTAAGATTTGTACTGGGTGTGATGAGGATGGACAGGATTAGGAATAAGTATATTAGAGGGTCAGCCCAGGTTGGAAGGTTTGGAGACAAAGCCAGAGAGGTAGGATTACATTGGTTTGGACATGTGCTGAGGAGGGATGCAGAGTATATTGGGAAAAAGATGCTAAGGATGAAGCTGCCAGGTAACAGGAAAAGAGGGAGGCCTAAGATAAGGTTTATAGATGTGGAGAGAGAGGACATGCAGGTGGTTGGTGTGACAGAGCAAGATGCAGAGGACAGGAAGAAATGGAAACAGTTGATCTGCTGTGGTGACCCGTAATGGGAGCAGCCGAAAGAAAAAGAAGAAGTAAGAAATGTTTATATTTGAAGGAGTACTTTAACCACTGATATAGATAACATATGCAATGAAACAGATATATAATTGCTCTGAAGAAAGCATAGATAAGGGAATAAGGCACCATAAAGAAAAACAGGAATACATGTGCAGTGTTTGCAGTATTTGTTTAATATTGTGTGAATTCATGAATATCCTAACTGTTGGCAAAATCACAATCATCCAGACATTTACTCTCAAATGAGAAAAGGAAACTTTCATAACTTGTTTTTGTTGCACTTTCAATGTGACTTGATACAATGTCACATTATCAGGTCATCTAAACACTTTTTCTTCTTGCAAATAAACGTCCTTGTCTGTGGGAAATATGGGAAATACTCTTTGATGATTATTCTTGCTACTCTTTTTGAGGTTTAAATCCATACAGGTTCCTGTTGCAAGATAACAAAGATGATTAAATATCGGAAATGTACATTTATATTACTTAATTTCATTTTTTCCAATATCATTTTCATGTCATTTGGCATTACTCTCCATGTTCATTATTGGCTAAAAGTGACAGATAAATCATTTGAAATGATGCCAATATTAATTGTGTGTGCTGTGTGAACAATAAAAGCATTTCTTCTGTTCCCTATGCCCTTCTCCATTCCCAAGGAAATTAAGAAATGAAAGCCCTAATATTGTGAGATTTACATGGTGGTACTAATGTGGCAAAGAGATATGAGAAGGCTGAATGTATCAGTCTCTTGCAGTAGTAGCATTGCTCGTTGATAGATATACACTGTGGTTCATGTTTCTTCAAGTTGTTATTCCAAAAATTTGTGAATGCAGCTGATAAATATTGCATTCTGCATTCGTGCTCCTCTAGGCAGTGCAAATGAACTTTCACTGCTTAAAGAAAAAAGTGAGAAATTTAGTTTAGGTTGCCCTCCATAGTGAAAACCATCCTAGTGGCATTGCATGGCCTTCAAAGCTCTGAATAGCACTCAGTGAAGAAAATACATGTCAAGTAACTTTCCCTGTGGCACAAGGTATAAGTCCAGTGAGCTTATCAATAAAGGACTGCTGAAATATGTCTCAAATCCACTTAACTAATAACTTTGCAGAGGGCAGTCTGAATACATATTTAGTCACATTTTGTGATACCATTGTGCTGTTGTTTAAAAATCAAATATTGGTGATTTTGCTAACATGTGAGCTGTTGTGTGTCTCCTTTCACATTATTTGCCATTATCTTCAAGTCTGATAATGTGTTCCACACAGTATATTTCTGATGTTGCAATGAGATGTGAGAAGGATGAAAGTGTCACTTCAATACATTTTTTACTGTAGTTATTGCTACATATACCAATTGATTGCATTTACATTTCTGTCAGCTTTTTCTTTATCATACATTTTCTTTTAAAGTCTTTTCCATTTGCTTTCCACTCCTCATCGGCATAAAAACATGGTTCACTGCCTAAGGAAAAGGTGAAAAATTTAGTTTAGGATGCCTTTGGTAGAGCAAATATGCCTGGTATCGGTGCGAGGCCCTCTGCACCTGACAGATATCCAAATCTGTGGCACAAGGCATAAGTAAAGTAATTTGAGTGAAATAAGGCACAAGAGGCATTTTTCAAATCCTGTTCAAAGATCACACTGGACTTACTTTCTATATGTAATGTTTTATTTTTTATTTTTTTTTTAAATCTGCAT
Organism: Protopterus annectens; assembly: GCF_019279795.1. Classification (NCBI taxonomy): domain Eukaryota; kingdom Metazoa; phylum Chordata; order Ceratodontiformes; family Protopteridae; genus Protopterus; species Protopterus annectens. The sequence goes on from NC_056725.1 coordinate 1,668,010,397, forward strand.
TTGCTCTCCTCTTAAGGAAAAAAAAGTGAAAAATTTAGCTTAGGCTGCCTTATATAGCACAAAACATCCTGGTGGCATAATGCAGCACTCTGGATGGTATTCAGTGAAGAAAGCACACCTTTCATCTTACTTTCTCTGTGGCCCAAGGTATAACTGATGCAAATTTCTTTTTCTTTCTTTCTTTCTTTCTTTCTTTCTTTCTTTCTTTTTGATAAGCAAGGAAGTCCACTGGGCCAAGAAGAGCCCATTTTCAGGGGAGACACAGGGAGAAAAGCTCTAATGACAATTACAGACAATTACAGGCATGCAGATCTATACAATCATTTTCATAATTAGAGAAATACAATATAAAAATAGAATGCGATAAAATAAACAAGTGTAAACAAATACAGCTAGTGAGATTTAGGTAGAAGTTTTGTATATGCAGAGTTAGGCTATAGATTCCATATGAGAATGTTTAAGGTAAGGTATGGTAAGAAACTGTCCAGTAAGGTTTTAAAGGAGTGTCAGAGTGGGTGAGTGAGAATATGAGAAGTAGGAGTAGTAGAGGGTGGAGATATGAATGGCTAGAGGGGGAAGTTATGTTGGAGAGTGGCATGGGCACAGCCAATTTGAAGTAAGATGAGAGAACAAGAGAGCAATTTGAATTTGGTGTAGTTAGGTGTATTGTGAAGGGAGAGAGGGAGAGAGTTCCACAGTTTAGGTGTGGCAGAGGATAGCAAGATGTGGCTGTGGGTAGTGAGGGTTTGTGGATTTATAGGAGGTTTTGGTTTTCAGATCTGAGTGAACAGTTGGGAATATAGGGGGTTAATGTGGTTGAGAGAGAGGCACAGCTGGACGGTTTGTAGATAATCTTGTGGGCATTGGTGAGTTTAAGGAATATTACGTGATTGGGTAGTTCGAGCCATTGTAGGGTATGGAGAAAATGATAGTGGTGGGAGGAGTTTTTTGAGTTGGTAGTAAATTTGCCTATTTTATTGTAGCATGATTTGAGTTTGGATTGTAGGCCAAGTTGGAGATTGTTTAGCAGAGGAGTGCCATACACGAGAGGGGGTGAAGGTAGTAGGAGGCTAGGGTTTTCCTGGTGGAGGGGGAGAGATAGCAGTTATGTCTGTATAAGAGTCCTAGCTTTTAGTGATTTTTTTTTTTTTTTGTTATGGCGGTTTGAATATGGATGTCAAATTGTAAGAGTTCGTCAATAACGACACCAAGGAGTTTTGTATTAGATACAATTTTAATGGGGGCGTTGTCCTTACTGAGTATAGAGAATGAGTTTTTGTCAATTTGGGAGTTTCTAGAGGGGGGAAAATATCATCAGTTTAGTTTTATTAGCATTTAGGGTCAGGTGATTGTTTTGCATCCAGGATTCAGATTTAAAAAAGGCTGATTGAGTGTTTAGAAGTAGGTCATAGGGGGAGTAAGCTGAGTAGATGATTGTTGAATCATCTGCATACCAGATTATTGAGGAGTTAGAGACTGAGAAAAATAAGGCACATGATGCATTGTTTGAATCCTGTTTAGAGTGCATTGCAAGTAGTCAAAATATGTAGTTTTTTTTTTTCATTTTAAGTTGCATTTGCTCTCTGTTTTGCAGTGCACAAACACAGTTCATTACCTAAGAAAAAAAGTGAAAAATGCAGTTTAGCTTGCCTCATGTAGTGCAAACATGCCTGAGAATGGTGCTCTTTCCTCAGCACTTTGGACAGTACTAAGTGGGAAAATTCCACCTATCAGATACCTATCTCTATGACACAAGGTGTGAATACAGTGAGCTTAGATAAAGAATGCAGCTGATGAAGGGTTCAAATCCAGTTAAAAGTTACTTTTACAAAGGGTGTAAGAATCCCATTTCTCACAACATTTTGATTAAGACTGTAACACTAAATAAAAATGATAATGTTAGACACGCTTCTTGCAAGCAATGTATCAGTAATGCTTTTATAAGTAAACCTTTCTATTTAGCGTATATCATTAATGTTTAACCTCAAGTTAATGTGTGTTCAATTTCCTAAACATGACAATGATAATATTTAATAATAAATTCACCTGTATATGAGCGATGGACACAATACTTTTTTATAATCATCATCATGACTCAGCACATATCCTAATAATAGTTTAGGACAGTTATGTCTTATGAAGTATGTATGTAAAATACCCCAACCTGTATTAGTCAGGTCATTTACATGCATCCATCTGAAACATATTTGCAAATGGAAATACTGAGATTTACATAGGTATGCATTCCCAGGACTAATTAAAATCACACACATGTAGGCTGCTGTGAGGTGCATCTCCATTCATTATGAAATGATTATATCTCTAATATCCATGCTAAAAAGATAGTTCTTCTGTGGCAATATCAATTAATAAGCCAAGTTTTCATTTTGGCATGCTTTATTTTATGAGTTCAATTCCAAACTAGTACAACAATATTTTAACACTCTTTAAGCTCCATAACAATGTCACAATTCATCCTCTTTCTCCTTCCAAACTGCAAGGATTAAAAGCCATGCCATTAAGCATTTCATTGTTGATCATTGGAATCTGTGTCAGTAGGTTTAGCATCACACATGGTGAAGCTCAATGCCATGTTTCACGCATCTACTTTGGAAGCTTGAACTTTCAAAATTTTGAACTTCATATGGTCAAGATGTAAGTAGTGCCAAAGTGTCTGCTAAGGAATCCATGTTTTCAATTGTGCAAATGCATTTGGCAAGACTGTGTCTTTGTTCACAACCAGTTACATGCAAGATCTGAAATGGGTGCTGATTTAGACATATTTTGTTAGTTTGACTTTTGCAGACGTGGCTGGCTAGGGAGAGAATGGTGCTAAATTTACAAAAAAAGCAGAGATATTGAGGAATGCAGGATATTTGTATATTGAGGAATGCAGGATATTTGTGGAAGTGCTACAGATTTAATGCTGCTGCAATGATATTTTCCAAGATCTCAGAATAAGGCTGAGACTTGGAATAGCTTAGCCAAGGCTGTCTTCAATGCAGCTGGCATTCAGTGCACTGGAGAACAATGTAATCACCACTATAGTGACCTTAATAAGTGTAAGCAGGACCACTAAGATGATGAGTGGCTGAATTTAGGACCATAAACACGCCTCAGCTCTGTAAGTATGCTGACCTATAACCTGTCTAAGATAAGGCATTAATGATCTAGCCTGCCAATTTAGGAGCTCATTATGCTTTCATATATATTTCTTTTCTTTTTGCATTGTACAGCTGTAGAGGAGATAGCTGTAAATTGTGAGGCAGACCAGGAGAGATTAACTCACCTCAGAAAGATATAGGGCCGGATTTACGAAAGCTTGCATGGAGTGCAAGAAGAGTGTAGGAGCTCACGGAGGCAATATGTCTGCCATGCGATCCAGGTACCGCCAGCAGGGGTGTGCACGAGAGCTTCTAAAGCTACTCTTGCACAGACAGCATCATGGTATGCAAATTACCTCATTTGCTGCTGAAAGTTATGCAAATGAGGTAAATTTGCAATCCAGGAATCACTAACCTGTCCTTGGAAGATTACTGTTATCTGCAGAAATGTACGCCGTTGTTAACGGAGTACCATTCTGCAAATAGCTAAACGGAGCATGACAGCTCCAAATAAAGGATACATACAGTTGAGGAAGCATGCCAATGGCCAAATAAAAGGCCATTGGCATTTATAAATGTTTAAAATTATTAAAATCTAACATTTTTTTAAACGATCTCTGATGTTTAAGCATAGCACAGCACTGCGCAAATGTGCGGCACTTTAAAAAACAAGAAAATAATTAAAAAATAGCCAAAAATAAACATTTTCACTAAAAAGCTTATCCTGCCATGCAGGTGAATGGCAGGCTGAAGACAACATAGCCACTGAGTACTGGTTGCTAAGGGGGGGGGGGCTCAGTGTGAGAGATGTAACCATGCATTAGTAGGCAATCCTATGCAAATGAGGATAAGGATAATGAATCCCAATTTTCCCCAGCATGTGAGCAATGTCACAAGAGTGTAAGTGTAGGAGTACGTGAGTAGTAGAGTAGAATATAGGTAACATCAGGAGCGGGTGTGTCAGAAAGGCTGTAAGCTAATTGGAGCACAGTGTCTTGTGGTTGCCATGAGTTGCTCAGGATTGCAAGAGGCATGTCTACAGTTGTCCTTTTTGAAAACCAGAAAACAAAGGTGCACACTGTGGAAATATCTGAAATTTCTTGCAAACGTGCACACAGCGTGTGCACATGTGTGCGCATGTTTGCGCGGTGCTGCCCCGAGCGGAAACAGAAAGGGAAAAGGAAGGAAAAGAAGTAGTAGGAAGTTAACCAAGGAGAACTAGCAAATATATCAGAATCAGACAATTACACAGGCAGTAGACTAGCCCAGCCCAGCACTTTAAACTCTGCAAACAGCATTCTTCCCTGTTTTTTCCCAAGAACTCTGCAACACTGCAATATATAAAGAGGGAAAGCTTAAAAACTTTAAAGTCAGACAAAATGTTAGGGGCTGCTCTTGCTATCATAAACCAACATGTGCAAGGTGCTGAGGGTGGTGATGTTGTGAATGCTGCTGAGCAACTCACAGTGAGGAGATGGAGAGGAGTGTACAGACCCAGGGTAACCTACCAGGGGCTACATGAGCTGGAGATAGTGGAGCGCTAAAAGGTGGACAGAGGCCTCCTGCAGCAAATTGTTGAGCTGTGCTGGCCATGCCTCACACACAGAACCAACAGAGGGTAACCCATCCCAGTGGATACCAAGGTATGTGTTGGCCTAAGAATACTAGCTACAGGTACTTTCCAGAGACCAACTGGTGATATGATGGGGATTTCACAGGCATCAGCATCCAGGGTACTGCACCAGTTCCTGGATGCCATGTCAGCACTTGTCGGTGAGCACGTATATTTCCCCAATTCCCATGAGGCATTGGCCAGCAATATGCATCTTTTCCACCAAATAGAAGAATACCCTGAGGTAGTGGGTGCAATAGACTGCATGCACAAACACATCAAAGCACCACCTGGTGAGTGGGGTAGGGTCTACATCAACCACAAGGGCTTCCCCTCCATCAACTGCCAGGTCGTGTGCGATGCTGAGGGCATAATAATGAATTTGTGTGCTGGCTGCCCTGGAAGATATCACGATTCCCACATCTGGCATCTGACGCAGCTGTGCTAGAGATTTGTCAATGGGGACATCCCTGATGGTCACCTAGTGGGGGATGCTGGATACACACTGGAGCCGTGGCTGATGACACCCATCAGAAATGTACACACACCCGAACAAGAACTCCATAATGAGGCACACCCACAAACAAGAAACATAATTGAGCATGTGTTTGGGATGCTCAAGTCATGGTTCTGTTGCCTGGACACATCTGGTGGAGCCTTGCAGTACTCACCAACTACATGTACCCAAATTGTCATGGTATGTGCCATGCTACACAATATGATCCTGTGGAAACAGCTGCAGCAGGAACAACATGGGGCAGGGCCAAACAGCCCCCTACCATTGCCAAGGCCTGCACAGGCACAGCATGACTCAGAGGAGGAACAACCTGAGCCTGCCCAGTAGGCAGAAGAAGGCGTGCCCAGTATGCTCTGGCCTTGGCAAAAAGGTAACGCATAGCACATACACTGACTCAGTAGGAACCTTGGAAATGACACCTCTCTCTCTGACTCGCACATACAGTAAAAGGGATGCCAAACTTGACACTACCTGTTTTCAAACATGTATAGGGAGTGTAATATGTGCATCCTACATAGGCAACCCTGCAGCACCACCTGAGGCATGAGTCCTTATTTTAAGCAATATAAAGTATTGCTAAGCAAATTTTACCAGTATTGAGCATATTTAAATACAATTGTGCATAGCTGCACACCGTGCTAACCAGCGCAACGTCAGGCAATGTCGGGCAAAGTTGGGCAATGTCAGGCAATGTCGAGCAAAGTCGAGCAAAGTCAGGTAAGCACGCTCACACCTGCTTTACTGTTCCTTAACCAGTCAGGTCTGCCCAGCAGGAAAATAAAAAGCAGTGAAAGGGCTTGAACTCAGGATACTGTGCACTATAGTCACAGTACTGAACCACTAAGCCATGACAGCATTTCACTGGTGCAGACACAACTTAAGTCACTCACACATACAAGTTGGGGGGGGGTCACATACCTAACAGTCACAGCCAGCTGGACAATTGTAGACAAACGCAAACACAAATGCTGTATCATGCCCTCTGAAGAGGCATATGAGTAACCTCCCCCCAGGCCTATGCAAACAGATAACAGCAGGCCAGGCAGTGTGATGTGGGTTGGTTAGGCTATGAAGTCACAAACTAATATGTGTGTAATTGGAAGCTAAGGTCTGTAGTACAGTGGTATGCCTCAAGCCAGTACAATAGACAACAGTACAGACTGAAATGGAGTACCTGACATAGCAGTGCAGGCCTAGCAAATGTGTATAAGTGTCAGGTGTACCCCTCATCCTATGTACACCCACAGTAACTATCAGGTGTGCCCTCCCCGGGTAGAAATGTACAAATAATAGCTGTCCCCCCTGTATGTAAAAATATTGATAAGTCTATGAAAATTGACTCATGGATGCCCTACAGGCACAGCATGCTTCCTGTCAATGTACAACACAAAGGTGAGCCCTGAAGTAAAAAACAACTTGATTTTTCACACACATATAGTATATATGACCAAAGTGGGCATGCTCACACACTTAAACAAATTTAGACAATTTCAGTCAGCAACATACTGAAAGGTCATACTGGGCATGCTCACACACTTAAACAAGTGAAGCAAATGTCAGTCAATAACATACTGAAAGGTCATACTGGGCATGCTCACACACTTAGGCCATGTCTGAGTCTGAGTACAGCAGTGGGCCACACACATCTGGCAGTTGCAGTTCTTACTCCAGACACTTGTCACTATTCACAAATCCTGCCTTGCGCATACAGCGATATGAAAACAGACCCATATAATATATTGGACCCCTGTCATAATCAAACTATGTACTACAAGTACTTAAGTTGTTCAAAGAAAGTGAAAACCCAAAGAAGATCAATAAATCTCCGATCAGTATCATCAAGAAACAATGAGCACTCCTAACATTACGCAAGCCATGTTCTGGCAAAAATATTGCCAAAGAGTCCATAGAGAACTATGAAGCTTTCTTTCGCTATGTCATAAATATCTATGTAAACTCATATATGTTCCGAGTCAGTGCAAAGTGTAAATGAATACATGTACATGACTGACATTGCCAACATCTTGTCAGACAGGTTCATACATATTTGCCCCCCTCTCGCTGACAAAAGGGCCCATTACCATACCTGGAGATTGTGAAAACCCAGAAATCACATATACAATGGTTAAACAGCTCTATCCAAACCTAAAAACATGGCATCTATGGGGTGACATGGCTTCCCTGGCTGTGTCATATGTGAACTCCAAAACAAACAGGCCCTGCACCTGAACAGTCTGTTGAGACTCACCCTCTGTACAGGATATGAAACTGTTGAATGGGTTACAGCAACATTTGGCACACTCCACAAGTGTTGGTGCACAACAGACCATGGGAACTATAGTCTTATAAGCCTAATAAGCCTGATCTGCAAGGCCATGGAGTCCATCATTATGGAACTTATAAACAGAGCTATTGGGAGCCTACAAACACCCAATCCTACCCATTTTGGTTTGGTCAGGGGCAGATCATGGTTCCTAAACCTGCTAGACAGTTTTCAAGGCAGTTACCAAGGACATACATCAATGAAATGAGCTACACACGGCCTACATAGACCTTTAAAATCCCTTTTCCAACATCCCACACACATGTTGCATCCACAAAATCAACAACCTGTGCATAAACACGTATGTCATCTGATGGATTGCCAACTGGGGCACAGATAGATCCCACAAGGTAAGAATTGTGGTCTCCCTGTTGGAATGTAAGCTGGTAACAACTGCTGTCCCCCAATGGCTCAGTCCTGGGACCCCTCCTGTCTGGTGTATACTTTTCATAAATATAGTCAAACACATGAGGGCTATGGTTAGCAAAGTTTGTGGATGACTGCAAAAAGGTTGACATAATCGATGTTTGGGACAACACAGACATCCTTAAAAAGGGTCTCAGTCAGACAGATGTGGTGTCAAAATTATGGCCTCGAGCTACAGTCATACAAATACCACATAGGTGCCAACACCCTAAATATGGAGGTAATAATAAGGGATTTATGGACACATTGTGGATAGTCATCTCTAATTCCAGAAACGCATTCACAAAGTGGTTAGAAAATCATGCTATGTGTTCCCACAAATTGCCAAGGTCTTTGCATGTAGGTCAAAGGAGGTTCCCTCTACTCATTAGTCATCAGACCCATCAGAGAGTATCACGGCACACTTGTGATGAATCTGACTAGGCACCTTCAGCAACTGGAAAGACCACTAAAGTACCCCAACAAGAGGATTACTGGCCTCAAACAGTTGCCCCATGCAACAAGACTGAAGGTAACTCAATCTGTACTCTGTTGCATACTGTCTACAGGTGAACTCTGCCCAACAGACAGGTCCATGTCCAATGCAGAACAGATGTACATGCTCTGTCTGAAGTAAACCCAAGCTCACTGTGACACATGCTCCAGGGATATCATCATCACAGCAATAACTAGAACATGTTTGAGGGATACATTACTAACTCACAGACTTCTCTTGCTTTGGAACAGGCTCCCAACCTACATTAAGCTGAGTCCCTCACTGACACTCTTCCAGAGGAGCCTTGATGAGTGTATGTGAAACTGAACTGTCACATCATGGATCACTTCATCAGCTCTACTACACAGAGGCCTAGGGAACTAACCCCAGGTGCATGCTCTGGCCATACTAATAGATGCCTTCAGGCAGATAGCCCATTACTCACCTATGTACCTATATATATGTAGGGGGAACACAGTATAATAAGCCAAAGATGGATGGGCAGAGATGTGTGTAAGAGGGTGACCATGACAGGGAGCCATCCAGGACTGTCCCACCCAGCACATATCCCAATGGCACAAAAGACATGAGGTGCACATCTCACCCACTGTACATAACAGCCACCAGTATCTGTAAGCATTACAGTGTATGTGGTCCATGTGCCTACTGTACAACATGACTGTACAATGAAGTACACATCTACTATCTGTAGACATGCACCTGTCACATAGGTTCATAGGTATGTAGTAGACTATCTTCACGAAGGCATATATTAGCCTAGGCAAGTTGTGCAGCTTTCACTACCCCATTGGGTAGTCTCCTAAGCCCTAGTTCTAATAGTTAGTACCCTAAGCCCCCTTCTAGTGGGGCTGCTGATGTGATGCCTGGCGTGAATTGTCTGTTTCCCATCCACTCATCAAGGTTCCTATTGAAGAGTGTCAGTGAGGGGATCTGTCTGATGTACATTGGGACTCTGTTCCCCAGTAAGACAAGTCTCTGGGATGGTACTCTATCCCACCAGCATGTTGTATTCATTGTTGTGATGAGGTTCATATCCCTGCAGTGTGTAGTGTGACTCAATTTTGTAATCCGTAGATAGAGCATGTTCAACAGTTATGTGATGGACATGGCTCTGTATGTTAGGCAGAGTGTGCCTCTGAGTAGGCGGTATGCAACAGAGAACAGATTTAGTTTTACCAGTTGTGTTGCATAACACAACTGTTTGAGGCCAGTAATCCTCTTGGTGAGGTACCTCTGTGGTCTCTACAGCTGCTGGATATGTTTAGTCGAGTACATCCAAAATGGTGCATTGTACTCAATGATGGGTCTGATGACTTAAGAGTAGAGGGCCACCACTACCTCTTTTGATCCTGATGCAAACCCTTTGTTGAGTAGGTGAGCCACATAGGATTTCCTAATCACTTTGGCAACATGGTTGTCAAAGGAAAGATGACTATCTACTTGTGTCCCCAGATCCCTTATTACCTTGTCAGTTTTTAGGGGGTAACACCTATGTGGTAGTTTGTGGGTACTTTGTTTTCACCAAAGGGGATTACTATGCATTTTTTCACACTGAGATTGAGGGCATGATTCTGACACCACACATCTGCCTCATAGAGTCCCTTCTGGAGAATATTTGTGTCATCCGGGGAATCTATTATGGCAAACACTTTACAGTTCCCAGCAAACTTAGTCAACCACAACCCTCCTGTGTTGGCATGTACTTTTGAGAAGTCTATACCAAACAGGAGGGACCCCAGGACTCAACCCTGGGGGACACCAGTTGTTACCGGTGAAGAGTCTGACATGTAGCCAGCAACTCTTAATTTTTGGGATCTATCTGTGAGCCAGTTTGCAATCCATCTTGTGATGTATGGATTCATGCCCAGTTTGGTGAGTTCATCTATGATATCTAACCGGGGAATGGTGTCAAAGGCCTTAGCAAGGTATAGGTAGGCTGTGTGGAGCTCATTTCAATCATCTGTAGCCTGGGTAACTGTCTGGAAGAAATCCACCCAGTTCAGGAACCGTGATCTGCATTTGATGGAGCCAGACTGGGTGTGCTCAACTGTGTGAAGGTTCCCAATGTCTTTATTGTTGACTTCCATTATGATTGGCTCCATTGCCTTGCAGATCAGACTCATCAAGCTCATAGAGCGTGAATGCCAAGGGTCTTTTGTGGCCCCACCCCTGTGGAGTGGGAAGAACGTTGCTGTGCAACCTTCTATAGGTACATATTCTGTAGAGAGAGGTGTAGGTATCCTTGATGAATATGGATACATCCCCACCCTATGTGCTATGATCCAGGTTCTGATGCCGGAAGGTATGCAATGAGTAGTATCCTGGTAGTGCTGGTGTGCTCTCTGGAGCCTTGAACTAGGTTTCTGTTACTGCACAAATATCAACATTCTCCATACTGAGAAGAGCCTCAAGTGTGTGCATCTGGAGGCTGAGACTTCTGGCAATGAGTAGCATTTAGCTCACTTTGTGGTTATTTGTGTTGGTTATGGGGTTTGGTTTGTCCTGAGTGACACCTGAAGCCAATGCCTCATTGGTCCCATCTGACCATAAGCTAATTACCCTACATATCCAAATTCTGGCCCCACCCCCCATTAAGGAAACCATGTTAAAATATTTCTCCAAAGCCAACTTCATGCTTCTTAAGACAGAAGTGGTGAACTTCAGGACACCCATGCTGATGGACAATACAGTTACGACTATTTTATCCTTCACAATTGCACTTTATAAGCACTTACATGAGTGCATGCATCGTGATATTGCAAACAGAACCAAGACGCTATCCTCCAAGAAAAGGAAGCCAATCTGGTGATCCCCTGCCATAAACAAACTGCACAACAGAAGGAAGAAACTGTTGCAAAAGGGTAAAATCCCATGAGTGGAGGAGCTCCCTGGTCAGCCTCAGTAAGAAGCTGCATTCCCTGATAAAATCCTCCAAAGCTAGTTACGAAAACAAAATTGCCACTGATTCTAAAGACAACCACAAAGCATTCTATAGCTATGTCAAGAATCTCAATAGCAACACTCAGATCTGCTCTGAGTTATAGCACAATGGCACTAAATATACAGACCCAACTGATATTGCCAACATCCTGGCAGATAGGATCAGTGCTAACTTTACCTCTCTCTCACCCATGAAAGAGCCCATCTCTATACTGGAAGAATGGAAAGTTGCTGTCATCATGGCTGCACAGGTAAAAACCACACTCCAAAGCCAGGAACACAGCATCCATGGGACCAGATAACATCCCAGGCTGCGTTCAACATGAACTACAGAATGAACTGGCACCACACCTATGTACCATGTTCAATCATAGCCTCACCTCAGGCTTTGTGCCTGCTGAATGGTGCACAGCGACAGTTATCCCACTACACAAGGGGGGAGCCATCATGGACCCCAGGAACTAGTGCCCCATTAGGCTGATGAGCCTGGTCTGCAAGGCCATGGAATGTATCATCGTGGAACTTATAAACAAAAAGACATTGATAATCTCCAAACTCTGGACCACAACCTAAAAGGCAGAGCATGTCTCCTAAACCTGATAGACTTCTTTGAAGCAGTCACTAAAGCCGTAGACAAGGGTAAGGTGGTTCACACAGCCTATCTAGATCTTGCCAAGGCTTTCGACACCATCCCCCACTCTGGAATTATAGATAAACTCACTAAACTAGGTATAAATCCCTATGTCACAAGATGGGTTGCCAACTGGCTCACTGACAGAACCCACACTGTGAAAGTAGCAGACTCCAAGTCCAACTTCAGATCAGTGACAAGTGGAGTACACAGGGTTCAGCCCTGTGTCCTGTCCTGTTTGGTATATACTTCTCTGAAGTATAGGCTAACACAGAAGATCTTTGGCTAATGAAGTTCCCAGATGACTGCAAACTAGGAGCCATAATCGAAACTGCTAACAATGTGGACATCCTACAAAAGGGCCTCACTGAGACAGATGCCTGGTGTCAAAGCCATGGCATTAAGCTCAATGGCAAAAAGTGCATTGTCATCCCCTTTGGTAAAAACTCTGTACCCATGAACTACAACATAGACAGTAGTAAACTTAACACTGAAAGTGTGATAAGAGACCTTGGGACGCAGGTGGACAGTAGTCTCTCCTTTGATAATCACATTGCCAAAGTGTTTAGAAATTCCTTCTATGTAGCCCACCTAATCGTGAAAGGGTTCACCTCTAGATCAGGAGAGGTCATTGTGCCCCGCTACTCATCACTCATTAGGCCCATAATAGAGTACAATGCCCCATCTGGTATGTACCTTAATCAGCACATGCAACAGCTGGTAAGACCACAGAAGTACCTCACCAAGAGGATCATGGGCCTCAAAGAGATGGCCTATGCAGCTCGACTAAAGAAACTCCAGCTCTACTCGGTTGCTTACTGCCTGCTCAGAGGTGATCTATGCCTGATGTATAAGGCCATATCCAACCTGGAATTAATGGACATGCTCCACCTCAAGAAAACCAAATCTCTTAGAGCCACACGTTCCAGTGAAGTAAACCTCAGTACAGCAATAAACAGGATGTACTGGAGGGATAGATTCCTGTCCCAGAGACTTCCCTCACTCTGGAATAGAATCCCAGTTGATGTTAGGCAGAGCCCCTCGCTGACTCTCTTCAAGAGGAATCTTGACAAGTGGATGGGAAATGGTAAATTTACCCCTGGGATCACTTCAGTGTATACTCATCTTTGTCAAGTCTCATGATGTCACCATCCTACAAATATACCTGTGGAAATATCAAATTGCAGTTGTATATATAGCGAGTAGTGCAACTGTGTACTGCTGAAATATCATAATGTAGTTAGGTAGGGGTTTGAATCCTGCACTTGCCAACTGTGTGTGTATGTTTCTCCGGAAAAAAGCATCTTTTTTGGAGACTACTCACACCCCTTAAAAGTGGTATACTCCTCTTTATCAAGTCTCATGATGTCACCATCCTACAAATATACCTGTGCAAAAGAGAAATCTCATTTATGTGTATAGCACATGGTGTAAATGTGTAGTAGTGGCATATTATAATGTAGTTAGGTAGAGGTTTGAATCCTACACTTGCCAACTGTGCATCTCCCTGGGAAGAAACAACCTTTTTGGAGACTACTCACACCCCTTAAAAGTGGTATATTCATTGTTGTCAAGTCTCGTGATGTCATCATCCTACAAATATACCTGGGGAAACAAGAAATCCAAGTAATGCGTATAGCGCGCTGTGTAAATGCATACGGCTATAGTATTATAACATAGTTAGGGAGGGGGTTGAATCTTGCGTTTGCCAACTGTGTGTGTGTCTCCCTAAGAAGGAGCACCCTTTTTGGAGACTACTCACACACCTTAAAAGTGGTATACTCATCTTTGACAAATCTGATGATTTCACCATCCTACAAACATACTTGTGGAAAGGTACAACCTCCGTAATGTGAGAAGTGCGTGGTGTCAGTGCATGCTGCTGTAGTATCTTAATGTAGTTAGGTAGGGGTTTGAATCCTGTATTTGCCAACTGAGTGTGCATGTCTCCCTGGGAAAGAGTAACTTTTTTGGAGACTACTCACACACCTTAAAAGTGGTATACTTATCTTTGACAAATCTGATCCTACAAATATACCTGTGGAAAAGGGAAATCCCAGTAATGTGTATGGTGTGTTGTGCAAATGCATGCTACTGTCATGTCAGAATGCAGTTAGGAAGGAGTTTGAATCTTGCACTTGCTGACTGTGTGTGTGTGTTCCAGGTGTGTGATACTGTTGGCCAATATGGAGTGGGTTTTGATTTTTCTAGTGTATGACATATCACAATGATAACTGTATGTGCATTACAAATGTAAGGTAGCGGTGGGGCAAATCCATATACATACACGTGACCTCAATTATTTCATAGGTGAGTACTCGGCTTTCTCCATGAACACATCTGTTATCTTTGCCAGAGTATGCTGGCACTTTCCATACCTTAGGTCACTTCTGTATGCTTGTGACAAGCTTAGCCACTGCAGTGATCCCTGGGCTACGTCTTTCGTTTCACATCCACTCATCATGATTTCTATTGAAGAGTGTGAGTGAGGGTTTATGCTTGAGGTATATTTGAAACCTGTTCCAAAGCAAGCAAAGTCTGACAAAGATGACTAATCATTATAGGTGTGCAACAACCTCTGTGTATCTGCATGCAAACCCTTTATTGCTTATGTGCTCCATAGAAGAGGGATTTCCAAAATCCTTTGGTAATGTGATTATCAAAGGACAGATGACTTAACACATGGCTCTAAGTATACATTAGTACCTGTAGCACATTTTGGGGGCTACTACCTATGTGGTACTCTGGGGATACTTTGTTTTCTAAAAGTGGATAACTATGTTTTCTTTGGCTTATAGCTTTACAGCATGAGTTTGACACCAGGTATCTATCTGTATGATACCCTTTTGGAGGATGTGTGTGTCATCTAGAGAAAAAAGTATAGCCCACAGTATGCAATTACATCAAATGTGGGCAGACATATCCCTACTGTGTTTGCTTGTACCTAGGAAAGCTATATGCCAAACAGAAGTGGTCCCATGACTGAGTGCAGGTGAACACCACTTGTTACTGGCATAGAATAGTACATGGAGGCTGCAAATGTTACTGTGTGTCCTACATCTGTGCATCAGTGAAGCCATCATCTAGCAATCGTTTATGGTCAGTCTGTTGAGGTTATGTATAATACCAGTATGTGGGATGGGTATGAATTGCTGGTGAGCTATAGCTTGGCTGTGTTGACCTCCCCTCCCTCACCTATAGCCTTGTTGACTGGCTTGAAGTCTACTAGGTGTAGGAGCCATGATCTGGCCTTTAGAGAACCTAAGTGAGTATGGTGCAGTGTTTGCAGGTTCATAATGTCTCTGTTAATGAGTTCCATAATGCTGTGCTCCATAGCCTTCCAGATAACATTTATCTGGCTTATAGGGTGAGAGTTTCCAGGATCTGTTGTAGTTCTACCCTTAATCAATTTATGTTAACATTTGCACTGGGTGTGATGAGGGTGGACAGGTTTAAGAATAAGTATATTAGAGGGTCAGGCCAGGTTTGAAGGTTAGTAGACCAAGCCAGATAGGCAGGATTAAGTTGGTTTGTACATGTGCTGAGGATGGATGCAGAGTATATTGTGATGCTAAGGATGAAGCCACCAGGTAGCAGGAAAAGAGGAATGCCTAAGATGAGGTTTATGGCTGTGGTGAGAGAGGACATGCAGGTGGATAGTGTGACAGCGCAATATGCAGAGGGCAGGAAGAAATTATGTACTATGGCGACCCCTAATGGGAGCATCCGAAAAGAGAAGAAGAAGACGTTGTAGCTCAACCCTTGTGGACTGTGAACACCATTACCGTGTGTCATTCCACTAGTATGTGACCTGCATAGAGGCTGCATCTGGACAGAGCATTTAGGTGAGTGGTGACTTCATATGTCAGCTTGTGTATGACACAGCCAGGGACACTGTCTAGTACCATTGCCACTGTGGTGTGTACTTTGTTAAAGAGATGTTTTAACTAGAGTGTCTGTGAATCATCAGGTTTTACACTCTTCAGGTCTGGAAATGTGGTCCTTGTGTAATGACAGGGTGGTGAAATCCGCATTCAAACTCTCTGACAAGGAATTGGCAATATCAGTCAGATAAGTGTACTTTGTGACCATTTACATTAACTGTGACCCGATCTGAGATTTCCCCTGTAGATTATGAACAACACTGAAGAAAGCTTTAGTGTTGTCTTTGGAATCCTTGCCATTTTGTATTTTGAAGCTTGCCTTGTATGTTTATTGAGGGATTGTATTTTCCCAATGATACTGACCAGAGAGGTTATCCCTTCTTGGCTAATTACAGCTTTAATGCATCATGCCTGCTCAGCTACACCTTCAAGGATATCATTACACTTTACTGCTGACAACATGCTACACATTCAACCATTGCTATACTTTCATCAAGTCACCCTGTGCATCAGCACCATGTTAGCCTGTTCCTGCATCAATGTTACAGATAACAGGAGGTGCACAGGTTTCATCATATGCACAGGGTGTGTTGCTGGTTTGCCAGAGGCCAACACTGAGCCATATAATTGACATGTGTGTGTGAGTGTGTGTGTTAGGGTCATGAGTACTGTTATGGGCCAATGTTGATGTAATGTGTGCGGGTATGTGTTTGCCCTAGGCTCCTGGTTTATGTGTGTGTGTCTGCATGCACACAGTCCCACCATGTGGCGGCCATATATAGGGATTTGTGAGACAGCTACAGACTGTACCTGGCAGCATACTCACAGTACAGAAATGTGTCCAGTTTTTCTGAGCAGCTTGTGCTAACGTCAACACTAAAAAAACACAAAATGTTTAGAACTGAGTAAATGAATATTCACAGTATAGCAGTTCACAGACAATTCTTGTGCCAAAGGAATACATCTCAATAACTAGCTTTGTATGGCAGTTAATTGTAAAAGTTGAAAAGAACGTACATATTTCCATGTATCTTGGGGTAGCATTTTGAGGGGTGCAGAAGTACAGAGAGCGTAAATATTATTGTGTGGATTTTACCTTGCTGGACTTACAGGGTTGCTGTGTACGTGTTAGTTTATCAAGGCAAGTAGTTTGTCTGCGTAACTCCCAACTGTGGACCTGTCCACATGGTTGCCAGAGAATAGCCTGTTATTTTTTGTCTGCGCACCACACAGGTCTTTTCGGCAATAGAGCAATGGCATTGTTACAGTTGGTTGCTACCAGTACATGGCTACATCCATTTGTATTTCAGTGTTGTATTCCTACATGAGGGTATGCTTCCGAAACTCCTTCCAAAGCTATTTGCACAGTGTGTAACAGCAGAAAGGCTGATATACCTCTGTGTTTCTGCCTCTGTCAGACCTCTCAAACACTCAGGTACATATTTGAACAGACTCAGGGAAAAGTAAAGAAAAAGTCAGGGACACATTTAAAATGTTAGTGCCATTAAGTTGAAACATTGAGAGAATCAGAGCATATGAATTAATACACCTTTTATGAAGTAAAAGAAATGTCTAACTCTTAATTATTGTCATTATTCATTAAGTGTAATTCACCACCTTTCTGGCCAAAGTCAATAGTTTTAGGAGGGATTCAGAGGGACAGAGCTAAAATTTGTGTCAAAATCAGGGACATCCCTGAAAATTAGGGACAGTTAGGAGGTATGGCCTCTGCCCTAAACAGATATGCCAGTGTTTGTCCTGCTGTCATACTGTGTGGGGTTGTAAAGTGATGGTGTAACATTATTTCCTGCTAGAATGGCTGCTTCTCTTATCACAGTCATGTAATGTAATCCCATAACAACTGTTGGTAAAGATCCACAGAACAAGTTGTGTGGTATGGCATTCCTATTTTTCCTTTACATTCACTCATTCTGATGCATGATATATTTATTTCAGCACCAGCTTGTTGTATATGTACCGTGGCTTCGTGGTACTTCATGTTGTGTAGTATGTACAAGGTCCGGGGTTCAAGACTGACAGAGGTGGTGTATTTTGCTCCTGAGCAGAACAAGGGCCTCACATACAGAGTGACTAAAGCACTTTTAAGCAGTTGTAAGCGGGTTTGTGTGGGTTTGCACAATGCTTAGCAATGCTTAGCTAAGCGCACACTTGCGCAAACCCACTAACTACTGCTTAATAGTGCTTACTCTCACTAACTCCCATGCTCATTTCTTTGAAAGAAATGGGGAGATAGGAAAGTGGTGAAAAAGGGGCACAAAGAGGGGAGGACAGTATGGAAAGTAGCTCGGGATGTGCAGGATGGGTGTAGGGAAGGTCCATAGCTGCCCATTTCTTTAACAGCAACAGCTGTGCGTATGGAATAAATTTGGAGGTAGATATGAAACCTTCAACCCCCGAGAGAGGGGTGAGGACAACAAAGTATGTTGTAATGCCAATTAAATTACATTTTATGTATCCAGTGGGCACGTATGCAAAATGGGCAGCTATGTATGGGGCGTAATTTATTTTTTGGTAGCAGATTGCCCTTTTTTTTCAGGTGAGAATGGAATGTGGGGTAGGGGAAGTAGGTATATTTGGGGAGGTAGGTTGGGGAGGAAAACAGACAAGACAAACAAAACGCATACAGGGGCAGTATATGACACATGTGGTGGGTGAACACCTTTGACGGGGAGGGATGTTTGGAAATCGCAAGCCCATGAGCCTACAGATGGAAACAGTGGGACTGAAGTCCCCACCCATGGGCAGTCACCACTGCACCTCCACAGCTCAGAGGGTGGCTGTGCTGGGGGCTGTGTAGGAGGAGCAGGCTAACCCAGGAGTTGCTCCACTCATGCCTCAAGCTGCCGTAGAGGTTCTGCAACAGAACATTCAATCTCTCTATGCACCACAGCCCAGACCATTCAAAGGGTGATAGGTGGCCCTCCTCTGCCCACGCTTCCACAGGGGGTCCGAGCCCCATCCCCTACAGCGCTTCCACCCAAAGGTGGCACAGGGCCAATGGAGGAGGAGGTCTCAGGCTGGGCACCGGACCTGCTGGTGCCAGGTGCCATGGCCAGCTGAGGTGGGACAGGTGGGAACGCTGGGACCAGCCTTCCCATACGAACTATGTTTTGGAGGGTTTAATAAAGATATGGGTTAGTAACAGTCAACAGCATTCCCAATTAGTTATAACAGCATGAAGAAGTATTCCCATTAACCCAACACACCAGATTTTCAATAGTTGAAAAGCAAGCATAACACATGCATATATAGAACAATAGTGGACATTACGACAGCATGCAGGTTGAATTGATGGCAACAGGCCACCAATATTATGGTATTTTAACAGGACACATGCATAGAAATAAATGCAAATATTTATACACCAATAGGACATATATCCCAACAAATGTTTTGAGATTAGACATACCGATTGAGGTGTGGAATTGCATTTTTATGCACATACAGTAGGGTGGAAAAGGACAGCTCAATTAACAACTTATATATCCTTCTAGCTTTCACTACATTCCTATTAACTGCAGTTATATGTCCCTTACATGTATTATTACACTACCCAATGTCCTTATATTGTGCAATTGGATTTTGCTAGATCATTCTATAC
The DNA here is from genome assembly GCF_019279795.1 of Protopterus annectens. Classification (NCBI taxonomy): domain Eukaryota; kingdom Metazoa; phylum Chordata; order Ceratodontiformes; family Protopteridae; genus Protopterus; species Protopterus annectens. Next base: position 1,668,029,952 of record NC_056725.1, read on the forward strand.
ATGAGCTGTATCTTACATACAAACTGTCCAAGATGCAGATGCTACTGTTACATATTTTGAGAGTTGCTCGCACGCACTACTGCTAAGATGGTACACTGCCAGCTCTACTTTCATATAATTATCTAGATATGTTCAGGTGAAAGTATCAGTTATATGTTAACAGCTCCCTACATTTCTGGCAGCACACTGACATTTCTGGGGAACACAATACCAAGCTACTCATGTGCCAGATTAACCTGTACATGCTGGGCATGAACCAACAGTTGAGGGCTGTAAATATGCATAAAAGCTACTGGCACTCCCTTCATCCACATTATAGGGGCCTACCAAAGTATGGGTTAACACTGCTTAATACAACAGTACTATTTGTAAAATGCAACAGTACAACAACATATCGAAAATGACACAGACGCACTCCAGGAATTATACATTTATTAAAGGATTATTACACCTTTATTTTTGGGTTAAAACACTTTTTGAAGGCTCTCTGATTTATTTTATATAACAGTACATGCAGAATAATTACTAACCTGCCTGATGACACAGCCTTTGCAACCTATCTTCATGGGCTTGCTGATTCATAGCTCGGACACCTGCAGTTGTGAAGTAAATGCTGTGATATTGAGACATACCTATCCATAGTATAGACAAGCATAGCAATTCTTAACTACTTAATACAATGGCTACTTACTCAGTACTGGGGCATTAGGCATCGTATGGGACATGGGACTCCTGGATCCACTGGTCCAGTTGATCCTCCTTACGTCATTTCAGGTCAGAATAATGGTGCCTGACCTGCTCACCAGTCCGAGGAACGCCAGTGGCACTGGTGAGATCATGAGCAAGACTGTTCCAGGCCTCCGTTTTATATTAGGTGCCCTGGTACTGGCCCCACAAGAGTATTTCCTCATGATTGTGGACAAGGAGCCAAACCATTACATTGGACTTCTCAATGCCCCAGCTTTGCACTCAAAATCAAGTGCCTTCTCCAACACTGGCCATGCTGACTGCAGAAGGGAGCTACAACCAGTTATGGCAAGTATTCCCGCCTGTGGAGCTTAAATATGCCTCATTTCCCACACTTATTTGTGATTGGCCAGTTTTGAAAAAACTCAGCTGTAGGCACACCTGCTTAGCTGATGTTGGCAATGTTTAATATTCCTTTGATAGATATGTGGCTATTGAAAGTGGATGGGTATGAAATGCTGTCATGGCTTAGTGGTTATGTACTGTGACTATAGTGCACAGTATCCTGAGTTAGAGCCCTGTCACTGCTTTTATTTTCTTACTGACCAGACCTGAATGGTTAAGGTACAGTAAAGGAGGTGTGGTCGTGTTTAGCCGACTTTGCTCAACTTTGCCTGACTTTGCCAACATTGCCCAACGTTGCTCGACGTTGCCCGACATTGCCCAACATTGCACTGGTTAGTGCGGTAAGCAGCTACACGCAAATACATTGCGCTTGTTAACGCGGTGCTCAGCTATGAGCATTTGGTTTTAAATATGCTAAATACTGCTAAACTGTGCTTAGCAGTGCTTTATATTGCTTAAAATAAGTTACTCATGCCTCAGAATGCATAACCATTTCACCTTCACATATATATATATATATATATATATATATATATATATATATATATATATATATATAATCCGTTCACTACATATAACATTTGAATGCATTTTACAAAACTTATACATGATAAATGTCAAGAAATATTTTTGTATACAGATTTCCAACAGAAAATGCAATGTGGGACTCGAACTGGGAATGCCTCCTCTTTGTGTGAAGGCTCTAACCACTACACTATTGCTATTTTGCTTAATTTGCATATTTTTTTCTTATTATCCTCTTCAGTGTCTAAGCTGCTAACTGTAGCTAATCAATGGGCAATCCCACACAAACACGCTTAAATACAGGCAGCTATATCGGAAATAAAACAAAAAAATAAATAAATTTCTTTTAATTTTTAAATTTGTACGAGGTTTAACATATGGGGGAGTGCAGTGTTACAATGTACACTTGTGAGCGGACTCGCTCATGTAACTAGACATTTCTGGAGTTTCGTCATTGCAGGGGTGTGGATTTTTGGACTGCTGGGCAGTGTGACACGTCCCCTACATTCGTCCATGCTCCATGTAAGCTTTAGAGTTGAGGCAGTGCACCCTCATTAATATGCATGGCGCGCTGCCATCATACTCATAGACTGGCGTTTCCGTGTAAGACTAATTTAGTCTTACAGGGAAGATTAGTAAATCCTGGCGATAGGGTAAGTATAACTCAGACCCAAATTCAAGTCAGGGATTTCTTTTTCATTATCTCAATCACTAGCATTTTGAGCAGGCATACCTCAACCTTGATCTCAAGCATACATGCAAGCCTTCCCAATAACTCTTGCTGCTTGCATTAGACAATGAGAACACCAGATTAAATGTGTGTGAGCTCAATACCCAGAAACAATAATTACTTTTTATCACTGGATAAGTATTTTTAAAATATTAACAGCAATAATATGTCAGAAACAAGTCAATTATGGAAAATTTCAATTATTCCATTTGAATGCACATATTCTAGCCAATCCATCATAAGGGAATAAAGGCTGCTATTTGTTATATCCATCATTAATACTTTTCCACCATATATGGTTGTGGCAAAGGTATACGATAGTATACCTAGAATACAGTGCTACCCTAATAAATCCAACACAATAATGAATTAATTTATGAACAGTTCTCAGTTTAAGTCACCACTATGATTAAGGAGATGGAACCAAAACACTGGAGACCTTGTTTTCCCCTTGAAACACTTAAATTCTTTGGAGCTGTATAACACTGCAGCAGACACAGCTATCATCTTGCATGCATACATTCCCTGAATATAGCTATCTTTATAAACTTCAAACTGAGAGCATATCATGTTAAAAAGAAGGCATACTATTTATTTATTTTTTTAATGTTTATTTTACATTTGTTTACTGGGGTAGTACACTGATCACAACTTACTATTTTCTGATACTGCCTGTGTGAAATACTTCCCAAAGAAGGAAAAAAAATGAACAGAGAGGCAGTAAGCTATACATATCAAAACAGAACAGAAAGTGAGGATATATAACAAAACTGTGCAGTAGCAATTAGCAGATGTAACAACATTTATGACAGAAATGTAATGTCACAATTTTACATGATTATATTTCAGGTTACATCATGGTGGAAATGCTGTGGAGTAATGAGATTCAGGGCAGGGTTGTGAAGAAGGTGGAGTTAAAAGATATTAGCAGTTGAGAGAGTGAGGTTAGAAATTGAGCGGTCCTTACATGATGTGGCCTGCTGTGTGGCAGAAACAGTTTGATTTGGTGTAGAGAAATTTTCAGCTCTGATGGTTGGGCAGGAGTGTTGTAGCTCCTTTAAGTGAGAGTGATTCCCATAGTTTAGGAGCAAGGATGGAGAAAGAATGGTTTGTGTAGTGTAGCTTGAATTGTGGAGGTTGGAGTGGGGTTTGTTTGGGAGAAGAATCTGCAGTTTGTACTATATGTTTGGTAAAAGGTTTTGTAGCTCGTGATTTGAATGAATTATGGTGGAAAGTATGAAGATAAGAGAGTCTAGCAGCAAACTCTGTATTGCACTGGGAACCATTTGGCTTTCTTGATGGTAAGGCAGTCGTGCTCTTTAGAGAGGGAGTTAGTGAGGAAGCAACAGATTTTGTTTTCAATACCCTCTAGTGTGGAGAAGTGTTTCTTGGAGGCTGTGGCTGTTACAGGTAGTCCATTTTAAAATTGAGCCAGAAGGACCCCTTTGCCTATAGCTGCTTTGATTGGGTTGTATAGGTAGGTTGATTGGGTTGTATAGGTAGGTTGAGATTTGTCTAGCACAGAAGAGGAGTGCGTTAACTTTTGCCCTTGATTTCCTAGTATGGGTGTGAGGATGCATGGAATTTTAGCGATTGGTCTAGCCAAAAACCAAGATACGTAAAGGAGATGGTTACTTTTACTGGTGTGCCACAAAAGGTAGTGATACTGAGTAACTTTGGTAATTTTTTATGTGGGTGATGCAAAATAGCATGTTTTTTGCTTTTGTGGGGTTCAGTAAAAGTTTGTGGTTAATGAGCCCGGAAATGAGTGAGTTAAGGTCTTTTTGCAGTTGTGTTTCAATTACAGAGTAATTGTAGCAGGACCTAAAGGTCATCATATCATAAGTGCAGAGGGTGGCTTGTGGAGTAGAAAGGTCATGAGGTAGTTTGTTCATGAAAATAGAGAGAGGAAGAGGTGCTAGGATAGAACTTTGGGCTACCCCGATTGAAAGAAGTATGAACTGAGGGAAGGAAGATCCTAACTTAACTTCATAGAATCTGTATGCAGATATAAAGTAAAAGTATTTACCTACCTGGGATTCATGAACACGCATGTACAAGAAGTCTGGGAATCAGGTAATGGATGTGCGACTAACGCCAATGTTTGAAGAGGGGAAAAGGAGGAGTTGGTGGCTGATTACAGCAAAGGCTTTAGTGAGGCCAGTAAACATTGTTTCGGACAAGTTACCTTTGCCCATGTTGAGGAAAATGTTGTCAGTTAGGCAACAGAGTGCCATTATTGTACAACCACCTGTCCAGCGTCCATGCCATTTTAATGTAAGGAGATTGCTGAATGTAGCTTGAGAGTTGGATAAAAATTACTTTTCTAGCACCTTGCCAAGAGTAGGTAGGATGGACATTGGTTGAATGTGTGTGGGGTTTTGAGGTTTACATTGTTTGGGCAGTAGGGTAATGAGTGCTGTTTTCAATATGTTTGGCATTATATTTTGTGTCAGACAAAGGTTAAACACATGATAAGAGGCTGGGTTAGAAATTCCCTGTGGTGGAAGATAAATCCAGGAAAGGTGTGGTCTAAGCCTGGGGGGAAGTTTGCAGGCAAGTCTTGAAGTAGATTACTAATTTCTTTATGTGAGATGTTTATGGATTAGAAAGAAAGATAAAGGGATCAAGCTCTTGGAGAGATGAGAGGGCAATTAAGATGTTACTGATAACTTGGGGAGGGTGGCTAAATTCTGGGACAAAGTCAGAGCAGGTGAGTGATCTTCATTTAGTTTGAATTAGCTTAAAACAGGATTTGTTCTCAATGTATTTAATTCTAGTGAGTAGATTTACATCAGGCCAGACCTTTTGGGGTTTAAAAGGGACAGTTGCTCAGTTTTGGGATGGTTTGGGTTCTGCCTCCATATGGATTGTTTAGCCAAGTTCCACAATTTGGTAAAAGTACCACAGCTGTCAGGGATTGGATTGACATTATCATCTCCATTTTGCTGCAGATCACCTTGCAAAATTGCAACTAGGAAATTTCACTTACAAAAGCAATGATTTTGATAGTATTTTGCCCAGTATGTAATGTGATATGCACATATACTAAATGGCTCAATAATTGCATGATAGGAGATGATCTATGGAGCATATTATATTATCTCTCTCAGTTTAATTTTTCCAACTCTTTTGGGTTTCTAATACCATGATGGGAACAGACCCTATTCCTAAATCAAAGTATGGTTAAAGTTCATAAATTAGTATTGCTTCAATCTTGATATTAGCCAAAAGCACTCCTTGCAGCACCCACAATGTGCCCAGAACTGACTCCTTCTGAAATTCATATGGAGTTACATGTATTGGTAACATATCTAAATACAACTGTAAATTATTTTTTTATGAGACCCATTTCTCCTACTGCTATTACTGTTGGAACTGTCTGGGTATCCTTCTTCCACTTGGCCCTCATTTCTGCTTTCAAATCCTGGTATTTTATGACTTTTTATTTCTCTGTACATAAGACACTGTAATCACTAGGTGTAGCAGTTTCAATGGTCAATGCTAAATTTGTCTTCATTTAATGTCCTACTATATCTAGATTTCTCGCATCTATTATTTGAACTGTTGGTAATGGATGGCCCCATGTAATATAGATTTCATCATTTTCTATAATGCTTTGTAGGTCATGTTTCCAGTGCTTCTCATTTACTTCAGTATTATAATGTTTGCACAATTCCCAGTGCAAAGACCTTACCACATTATTTTGCCTTTCAGTATACAGGCCTTCTGCCATTAGTGTATCACACTTAGTAACAAGATGTGCAACTGTTTCCAATTATGTTTTTCAAAACTTGCATTTGTCTGCTTCTCCAACATGTTCAATGGACTTTATAAACCAAAGTGTATGTAGTCTACTATCCTGGGCAGCCAATATCAACCTTTTGCCTTTTGATTTCATTTCACCTCTCCTTAACCATTCCTGTGGTTGCTCCAGGAGTTTTCTGTACTTGTAAATATAGTTATAAATTTTTCACGTTTCTTGCTTCTCATCTGATCTTTCACCTTATATTCTTTCTTTTGTTTCTGGCACATTCATTTGCTGCCTGATTTTTGTTTACTTCTGGTTTGATTTCCATTCCTGCTTGACTCTGATATGCTCCTGCTAAACTAAGCAGCAAAGTCATCTTAGACTTATTCTCCTCATGTTTCAAAACTTTTAATATGTTTGGGTCTTGTGAAGTCAGCAGATATGTATGAAGTCCTATGATTGTAGATGTATACTTGTAATCAGTTTTGAGGAGGCCCATCCCTCCTTCAGAGCGGGGAATATATAATCTTGGTACACACTGATTTTTAAAAATCATTTGATAAGCATCAACATTTTTCTTTTTCCCCTGTCAGTCAGTCACCTCAAAACTGTAAGATAGAACAGGAATAGTAAATTGGTTTATAGCTTGGACTTTGTTCCTAGATATCAGGGTTGTTTTCAATATTAATTTTAGTCTTTTAAAATATTCCTTACTAAGTTTTATTTACATTTGTTCATGTTTTATTGTTTATCCTTCATCAATTCCCAAATATTTATACACTCCCTCTTGTTCAAGTTCTTTTATATTATTTTTTTATGGTTTCTCTCTTAATTTCACCAAATCTTTTGGGTTTCTAACACCATGACAGGAATGGGCCCCATTCCTAAGTCAAAGGATGATTAAAGTTCATGAAATTAGTATTGTTTCAATCTTTGATGTCAGCCAAAAGTACTCTTTGCAGCACCCGCACTGTGTCCAGTAATGACTCCTTCTGCAATTTGTTTGGAGTTACATGTATTGGTAGCATATCTAAATACAATTGTAGATTCTTTTTTATAAGACCCGTTGCTCCTGCTACTATTGGAACTGTCTGGGTATCTTTCTTCCACATTGCTTTCATTTCTGCCTGTAAATCTTGATATTTTATGACTCTGGGTCTCTCTGTATGCAAGACACTGTAGTCACTGGGTGTGGCAATTTCAATGATCAATGCTACTTTTGTCTTCTTTTCTTGGACCACTATATCCAGTTTTATAGCATCTATCTGTTGAACTGTTGGTAATGGACGATACCATGTGATGTAGACTTCTTCATTTTCTGTGATGGTTTATGGCTCATGTTTCCAGTGTATTTCAACCACTTCAATACCATAATGTTTGCACAATCCCCAGTGCAACAGTCTTGCCACATTATTATGCCTTTCAGTATACATTCCTTCTGCCATTAGTATGTTGCAACCAGCACCGAGGTGTGCAACTGTTTCCAATTTGGTTTTACAAAACCTACATTTGTCTGTTTCTCCCACATGTTTAATGGACTTTGTAAACCAACGTGTATGGAGCCCACTATCTTGGGCTACCAATATTAACCTTTCATCTCTTGGTTTGAATTCACCTCTCCTTAACCATTCCTGAATTTGTTCCTGATTAACATGAGGTTCTTCCAGAAGTTTTCTATACTTGCAACTATATTTATGCATTTTCCATATTTCTTTCCTTCTCATCTGGTCCTTCACCTTATATTCTTTCTTTTGTTTTTGGCGCATTCAGTTGCTGCCTGATTTTTATCTACTCCTGGTTTGATTTCCATTCCTGCTTGACACCGATATGCTTCTGCTAGACTAAGCAGATAAGTCATCTTAGATTTATTCTCCTCATGTTTCAAAACTTTCACTACAATTGGGTTTTATGAAGTCAGCAGATGTGTGTAGAGTCCCACTACTGCAGATCTATATATGTAATCAGTTTCAAGGAGACCCATCCCTCCTTCGGAATGAGGAAATATATAATCTTGGTATGCACTGATTTTTATAAATCATTTGGTGAGTATGAAGCATCCTTCTCGTTTTCCTATGTAATCTATCTAACTAACACATTTTGGGTCCAGTCAATCACTCCAAAACTGTAAGTTAGGACAGGAAGAGCAACTTGGTTTACAGCTTGGATTTTGTTCCTAGATGTCAGTGCTGTTTTCAGGATTAATTTAAATCATCTGAAGTATTCCTTACTAGGTTTTATTCACATTTGTTTGTGTATTATTGTTGATCCTCCATCAATTCCCAAATATTTATACACTCCTTCTTCCTCATGTTCTTTTATATCATATTCTTGTCCCAAACAGATGTTTTCCTGGTGTTGCAGTTTTCCTGCTTTACAGGTTGTTTTTGCACATTTATCAAGACTAAATGACATTCTTATATCATCTGAAAAGGTTTTCACAACTTGCAGTTGTGCTTTCAGTTCCTCATTTGATGAGCTATACAGTCTTAAATCATCGACAAAGAGAAGATGAGAAGTATTTACACTGTTTTCTAGGAGCCAATTTATAGCCATGGCCTAAGCTGTTAAGTAGACAGCTTAATTGTTAAGGGCAAGGCATAATAGCAGGGGTGACAAAGAGTCACCCTGCAATATCCCCCTTTGAATTTTTATCCCTGGGATAATACTTTGTCCACTATCATGGCTTAATTGTAAAGTGGTCTGCCACTGTTTCATGGTCACTGTAATGTAATCAATCAGTGTAGGGTGTATCTTATACATTTTTAAGCACTCTTTTATCCATGAATATGGAATACTATCAAATGATTTTTTGTAGTCAATTCATGTCATACTTAGATTTTTCCCCTTTTTACAGTTCTCCACTATGACTTTATTTAACAACAAACGATCCTTTGTTCCAAATGACTTTCTTTTATTGCCCTTTTGTTCTACTGCCATAATTGAGTTTTCTCCTAAATGACTATAAACTCTGTCAGTACCAATTCCCATGTATAGTTTATATGTCGTCGGAAAGCAAGTTATTGGTGTTTAATTTTTGGGGTAGTTTGCAGGTTCAGTCTTAAGTAGAAGCATTGTTTTTCCTGTTGTTAACCAGATTGCTGTTGTCTGTTCGGGGTGTGCATGGCTAAATCTTCATGCAAAGATGTCAGTACTTTCAGCCAAAAGTTAAGTACTGCATCTGGGCCTGAGGTTTTCCAATCAGAGGCTTTTCTTAACTTTGTTCACTCTCTCTGACTGTTACCTCATCCTATTTTATATCTAGTACCTTTAAACTTCTTATTCTATCTTTAACTTCTTCTATCCATTTAGCATCTTTGTTATGTTCCACAGGATCTTCATAGATACTTCTCCAAAATGTATCTATTTCTTATTATTTGGCAGTCTTTCAATTTCTTTTTCCTTGTTTCCCATTTCTCCATAAAACTTTTTTGGATCATCAATAAATTGCTTATTTTGTACTTTTATTTTATATTTATCTTCAGATCTAAGTTTTTCCGCCTGTGCTGAAAATTTTTAGTTTGTTATTTGCAATAGTGCATGATAGATCCTGGTCTATTCTGATACTGTGCATTGCTTTTATCATATCTATCTTTCTTTGTATTTTTGCTGATCTGCTTCCTCTTCTATACTATTCTAAAAGTGACACTTCTGGTATTAACTGCTTTATAGTTTTCTCTATTCCATATTTCCATGATGCTGTTCGATTTCTCCACTTCCTTTCCCTCACTACCCTGTGTTCTTGTGGTAGAATGTTATCAGTTATTAATTTAGCTGCACAGTAATATATCCTGTTTACTTCTGTTATATCGCATGGATCTCTATGAGCAGTCCTAAGTACTGTGTTCATTTCTTTTATCAGACGTCTGACTTTTTACTTTTATTGACCTTCTGTAGTCTATTTCTTTCATTGATCTTAATATATCTGTCTATGTCTATTAAATCAAACAACTCTTCTCGTAGCTCATTTTCTTCCAAACTGAGGGCACACCCCTTGTTTTCTATTTCCTGTGGGCATTCTATAGAAGGTTCTATAGCATCTTCCTGTGGCACATTCTCTTCAGTTTCATCCTGTGCCATTCATTGCTCTGTCATATGGGAACTCACTGGCCTATCACTCCTCAACACTGACTGCATCAGAGTTTTCACAGTTTCATGTTCCTTCCCTTGCTGTCTAGCTTCAAGTGAACATTTATACTGGTTTTCTATGGAAGGCTCCAAATTATCTTCATATGGTGCCTGACCAATTGTTTCCTGTTTCATTGGTTTCCCCTTAATTTGGATATCCATTGCTCTGTCCAGTTGTGGTGCTTATATTACATTGTGGTATCATCTGTGTAACAGGAGATGAACAGTGGAGTATATTACATTACACTGTGGTATCATCTAGTGACAGGAGATGAAATGTGGAGCTTATTAAATTACATTGTAGTAACATTTGGTCAGACTGTGGACTATCACTCAGGCTAACCCATATCAATCATATTTGCAGGAGAGGTATATGTGCTAAGGTAGTGTACCAGTGCAGGATGTAAGAAGTGCATTTACCAGGCCAAAACATATCCACCATAAAGAACATTTTGATAGTAAATTAATGAGCCATGATACTCAGAAGCAACTGTATACAGTGTTAAGAAAGACAGCATACATTATAAATTGTCCATGCAACTACACATAATATATTAAAAGTAAGCAAGAATAAAGTAATAGGCCAGGATGCAGAACAACTTTTTGTGGTCTATACCACACTCACAAAAGCAGATCTGTGCAACCTGCAAAGCAGTCACAAATAGCTGACACATACAATATGCATGCAGTACTGTGCAAACACATAGCAGTGCATCTCAGATTAAGTTCATAGTCATAATCTGTGACATGTCACCCAACACAGGCTAATAACCCTAAAATCACAATCTACAAATGGCAGCAGCATGATAAGCATATGTATACTAAACTGGAATTTTAGGGCACAACACATCTGTCAGCAATATTCATAAGGTGAATGTCTGCATCAAAAAAAGAATACCACAAGCAAGCATGCAACAAAGAAGTGACAAGAATGCACATTGTGATACATACATACATGCAGAGATACAATGGAGGCATCACATACTGCAACAGGTGCAATGGATAATCTATACTTTAAATGATATAGAATTCTTTTTTTTTTCTCACCTAGCAAACACACAACTGCACCATCACCAGTGATTGGCAAGCAATTTTCAGTCTTATTTAAGAGCTGGATTTTTGCCACATGAGGCTTAACAAATTTGCATAATGACAGGACATGTGCAGGGTGTGTGTGATTCAGAAAACACAGCTACATGACGTGGCTAGGACAAATAATGTAGTTGGCCATGCTATATGCCAATAACTGTATAATGAGGTAATACATATGATAATGAGACAAAATAAAATGAAAGGGATTCAAAAATGTTTAAATGCCATGCAACGGAGCTGCACCCGCTTTATATTTGAACTCAGATATTTGACTATGTTCAGATTCCGTACATTCCACAACTGTGTTAGGGGTTGTCACAGCCATAGTAAATGTACATTAGCAGAAGATTCTCATTGCAGCTGCTATGCCCTACAGTGCACAACATCACTGCCACTGGTTTGAAGTCATCTGATTGTGCTGAACATTTCATGCCCCCACAATACTGATATAGTGGACCAGTACTGTGTTAACAGGGACATCATGCAACAAATATTGACAGGCCTTGGACGGCCTTGCCAAGACTTATTACTACTGTGAATGTTGGGAGGAATTAGTGCATACAGATTAATATCATGTCTTCTCAATTCTGAGTTTGTATAGTGATCATTGCTAATTAGTTTAGGGTAATCATTTTGTTGTTGCTTTAATTGTATTGATGAATCATTTAGCCATACTCTAATATGAGGGTGGGAACAATAGCTTTGTTTTAAAACAAAGCAAATATAAATAAATAAATAAATAAATAAATACATAAAAATACAATAAAACAAAGTTATTTTGTACTTGATTATGCAACAATTTTACTGGGTGTTGACATAATCTGGCACTGTAGCAGAAGGGTGGAAATGGTTAGTGATATTATTATTATTATTTCACATTTAGTGATATTTATTTATTTATTTATTTATTTAAATTTGTTGACCGGGAGTGTCCGACTGGACGTAGGTCCATTTTCAGCGGAGGCCCGGGGAGAAAAGCTCCACAGTAAAATAAACAGACAGTAGTTACATTGGATTACATAGTGATTAACAATTTAACATAGCAATTACTTACAACATATTTACAGATGAAGAACATAGTACATCAGTAGACAACTAGAATCTTTATCTGTGAAGTACATAACAGACATTAACAAATGTTACAATGAGAAGTTCCTGCTGTATAATAAGTACTAGGCTTATGAGCATCTGAGCTTGCTATAATCAAGGTAGTTAGTGGAGTGGAAGGAAAGGTAGTGGTTGGATGGGGTGGATGATATTAGAGTGGGAGTTGCTACTCTCTTTGCTCTCAAAAAATTATCAGATGTCCTGTATCAGTTTCCATTGATATGTGCACCTTTATCTTTTGCACCTCTTTTATGATAGCTATCGTTATAAAACATATAGAGAGAACCCTTTAGTGTTGAGGCCACATTACTTGCTTGTTCTAGTATATAGACTGAAAATACCAAAGAGACCAATAATGCAAAAAGCAAGTCAAAACATCTGAGGTGGCAGGCAAGTTGAATATTTATTCAGTCTTTAGTTTATCAAACATATCACCTCAGAACAACTGTGCTTTCCATAATGAAAACAAAACACTCATGCAAAGAGTGATTAAGTTGCTTAATAAATGGTATATGCATGCATATTCCATTTTCATACTGCAAGACACTACTGTGCCGAATAATTTAGTCATTTAGATGTAATGAGACTGAAGAATGAATAAATCGTCCATTTTACTGCAGTTCTGACATTTTGTATGGTGCTAGAATCTAACTCTTAACTACAATATTAACATTTTCTGCCCTACCTGGTTCCTTCCCTCATCACCATTCCCTTGAGTTTCTAGGCACTAATCTCGTGATCCATTGTCTACTTGACAAGCCCACTAATACACCTCTTCAACTGCTTAGAATTAAACATATACTAATCTATAACTATTGTTTGCATTGTAATGGTTGCCTCTACTTTCATAAGAATGTAATCTATTTATCAAAGTACTTGTAGTTGTTAATATATATTATGTAATGTCTGTTTAATGCATATTACAAAATGTCTGCTTAAAAATGTCTGCAATATGTTGGAGCTTTCTCCCCATGCCTCTGCTGAGAAGGGTTTTTTGACTAAACCAAATTGGGCAAACCCAGTAAACAAAAGCAAAATGAACATACACACACATATAAATAAATAAATATAGCTAAATACATGAATATACCTTTTTTTTCTTTTGTGGAAACCATGCAAATGTATTTACCTACCCACAGATACAGTAACAATTGTGAACACGTCATGCTCAACCTACATGTCTGCTCATTAGCACAGCAAGTAAACACCTACTAGTGACTATGTCAAGGTGCAGATAGGCTCCAGTACACAGTATAAACAACAGGTAGCACATAAGCTTAACCTCAGTAGGTGAGCACATGCAGACAGCACAATACAAGGCAAGGGCAACTTGAAGGACATAATTAAGAGCCAGGGCAAGCTTAACAAGAAATGTGCAGTTATATATAAAGAGATTACTGTACAAACAGGATTAATTAGAATCATTGATAACTATAGAAGTGATCCTGTCCACTCAGGGACCTGTCTACCTAAATAAAAAGAAATGTTGACTTGAGAAGGGACACAGCTATAGTGTAACAAAGTGAGTAAATGTCATACATGTAAAATAATAGTTAAAGTGAAAAGGTGAGATAATAGCTTGCAAGGAAAGAAAATACATTAGGAGATATTGCATTTACTGCAGGTAATGCACATCAGGGGTGTAACCAGAAATTTATATTTTGTAACCTTATGTTGTTGCCCTCCACTGCCTACCTATCATTTAAAAATGTATACAGCTCTGAAACTACTGGTCTATGCACTTCAGAAAGGGACTTTTGTCTTCAATTGTTGCAACTTGTAACAATAAAAAGGCTATTTTAGAGGTACATGTTTTCTTAGAAAAGCATGTTTTGTATAACAATGTACAGTAGACAACAGTGCAGACAATTCTAAAAAATTATGTAGTGGTGTTAAGAAAAAAATAACTCACTTGAATACAGTGAGTATTCCTAGCTACACTTTTGATGCAGATTTATAGCACTACACTAGCAATTTGTGTATATTGTATAAGTAATCAAAATAAATTGTTTACATACATGACTGATATCTGAACATGCATTTAGGTTAAATAGTATTAACCCTTTCTTTGCCTTGTATGTATGAAAGAAACAATGATGAAGTTATAATGGCAGTGTACATATGTAAAAATGGGAACATATAGAGATGCATTTAGGTTAAATAGTATTAACCCTTTCTTTGCCTTGTATGTGTGAAAGAAACAATGATGAAGTTATAATGGCAGTGTACATATGTAAAAATGGGAACATACAGAATGCATTTAGGGTAAATACTATTAACCCTTTCTTTGCCTTGTATGTGTGAAAGAAACAATGATGAAGTTATAATGGCAGTGTACATATGTAAAAATGGGAACATATAGAGATGCATTTAGGTTAAATACTATTAACCCTTTCTTTGCCTTGTATCTGTGAAAGAAACAATGATGAAGTTATAATGGCAGTGTACATATGTAAAAATGGGAACATACAGAGATGCATTTAGGTTAAATACTATTAACCCTTTCTTTGCCTTGTATGTGTGAAAGAAACAATGATGAAGTTATAATGGCAGTGTACATATGTAAAAATGGGAACATACAGAGAAGAATCAAGCACACCTGCAAAATTATACCAATAATAGTATAAATTCTGGAAACAATAATTTGTTGCAGCAGCCTGTAATTTGTAATGCAATCCAGAAGGACTTGACAATTTGCAGAACCATCACTTTGGCCAGTGTAGCAACAGAATCGTGTGTTGCTATCCATAGTTACAGTTATCCATATATAATGGATGTGAGATGTACATAGTTGCAAAATGAAGAGCATGGTCATGTGCTATATACTAATATGCACATAAATCAGGTAAAACTCATGTGTAGTCATCTCCTTGACAATTGGGTTGTATGTGTAGGAATGTTAGTATATCCCTATGTATATGATTTATGTATGTATGTGTGATATAAAGACCACAAATCAGTGGGTAGCCCATAGAAGACTTAGCCCAAAACAACTTACATGCCAGCAGAATTGTATAATTATATCAGCTATAGGGAAAATGTATCAACTGTCATTTTAAAATTATTTAAGCATAATTCATTTTGTGAGTGTAATCAATCATATTACATCTCATTCCTGCTGCAACTGTCACACAATGCATGTTGAAATAAAAGTCTATCAAGCTACACCTCTGAATGCAATATAGTATTATGTTGTACATTACATTTTCCCTGATGTGAGCCTTGTTGAACACGTGAGTAACACCCATATGACAGTACACTAACATAAATCACAAACAGGTGAAACATTATCATCTATTATTAATTAAACTGTTGCAAATTGACATTTGTCATACAACTGTAGAGTGGCCTGTAACAACTGATCTTACTCTCTGTGTCTAGATCACTAACTCCATTGTGAAGACATTGACAAAGTCATCCTCCCAGAGGCTAATTCTGTTAAGTTTTGACAAATAAGAACAAATGACAAGAACCATCTCATAACATTGATTACTTAATGGCTTGTGTGTTTAATGGTGCTCACCTAAAACATCACTATACTGGGCATGCTCATAAGTAAATACAAAAACGAATGCAATAACATCAACTACCTACTGCAAAACCATAAGAAAGTATTATAATACAGTTCTTCTCACACTGTGTGGCAACTTTGCAGCATGGCACATAGATATCAAGAACTGATGAATAAGCCATTATTGCCTTTAAACCCCCTACATTGTGAACAAAATAATAAAATGCACACATAAATGCTTTTATCAAGTTATGGAATAAAGCCCATTATTTCTGGAGAAGTAAATAATGACTTTAACTATTGTCTGACATGCTCAGCAGTTATACCTTGCCAAACTAGAACACGTCTGAAGTTAAACCTCATAGAGATTACTATCAACCATTGATTTCATAGACAGAAGCATATCCGATGTGTCGTGAATAACTCACTTGAAGGAATTACACCAGTATAAATTTGGAATGTTTATGGCTCCCCTAACATGCAGTACAAGCCCTTAAAAATGTGGTCCTGTTACTGTGCCATGTCACCATTCTGTGGGTTAACCCATTCTTGTCTGTCACAACTGTCTGTCAGACATACTTTACCAGATTTTAAGCCCTGTCAATCATGCTCCATACTTTATAGATTTGTGCATTAACTGATTCTATCACAGGAGATTGTAATATACAGGAATCAGAAAGGACACACTTCTAATATGTAAACTAAGAAACATTTTTGATGGTCATGTGTCCACTAAAAATTCTTCTGAGGGATCAAAAGAATTAAGCCATTTTACTGTTCACACAAGTGTATGTTAGCCATATCACGGTTGTGTAAGCCAGTATTGTCAGTCAGCATTGTTTTGCACATGCACATTACAAGAGTTGAACCACTACCTAACTACACATGCTATAGAAGTCAGAATTAAGTGCATGCATCACAGAACTCTCACCACAAAGGTTAGAGAACACTTATTTGAATAGCATAAAATCATCAATTTGTTGAAATGCTTATGTTTGACATAAAAAGGAGAGAAAACACATTTGATGCAATGTTGGATGAGGCACTGTTTAGTATCACTATACTCTCATTATATTGTCCTTTACTGGATTTGAACAGCTGCCTATATGAGTTCACAATCTCAAAAACTGCAGACTAACAGCACATACCAAGTCTTAACTTAAGTGTAAGACAGAACATATTTGAAAGCATGACATCATCACTGTGGTTCAAAGCAGTTGCTTGGGATAAAAGGGACACAATCTAATGAAGCAGCCATCTCCCACTGTGAATCTAGACACTAGAACTGTAGTGGAAGTCATTCATCTGTAACACTAGCATCACACTGATTACTCCATCACTGCTGGGTTTGAACACGTATCTATTAAATTGACAAGCTAGACAATATTATATCAACTGCACATACCACAGAAGTCTTACAACTGTGAGACAGAGCATATTTGAAGGCATGCCATCATCATTGTATTGCAAGGCATGTATGTGGCTTTCCACTGATTGAAAGAGTAGTGTGAGTTTTGTCTCCATGTCAATATCTTGCATTAGTGAATGCATACATAACCACAAGTGTTGGATAATCCAGTCATACTGTGATTTAAGAAGCACCCACACTTAAAATATTTATAGAACATCAGATTCAAATATTTGGCAACCTAAGGTCTACATAAATTAGGTAAAGCACATTAAAAATGGCCTCATTAGTGTTTACCAAAGAAGTTGTCAGGGCTAAAATGGACAGAAAGTAGTGAAAGAGACTTTTCTGGGTATACATTTACAAATTAGATATGTGTGTGACAGTATTCCTATCTATATGTAGTCACTCCTACACACACAGACACACAGACACACACACACACACACACACACACACACACACACACACACACACACACACACACACACACACACACACACACACACACACACACACACACACACACACACACACACACACACACACACACACACACACACTGATTCAGCTGATACTATGGCTTAATGTCTGGATTCAAACTGCCTACCTATCTAAGGTCACAAGTTAAAAGACATTGAATGAATAGCAAGTGCCACATGAGAAGTTTGGTTACAAGTTTGAGATACAGCACATTAGAAAGAATGACAACACCTGTTTGGTAAAGGAGATATGTGTGTGTGTGTGTGTGTGTGTGTGTGTGTGTGTGTGTGTGTGTGTGTGTGTGTGTTTGTGTGTGTGTGCACGCATGCTAAAAAGAAGTGGAAGTGGTTGGAGAGCCCTTTTCCACTGCACAGTTAGATATCAGATTTGTAGGTGAGGACATTTCTACCTAGCCCTAGAGGCACATATTCATAGTAGTCACTCACTGCTGGATTTGAACCACCTACCTGTCTATATATATATAACTGTGACTAAATTGTATCAACTCAAAATATCACAAGAGAAGTATGATTAGAAGAGTGAGACAGAGCACATTAGAATGAATGACATCATCAGTGTATTGCAAGGCATGTATGTGGCTTTCCACTGATTGAAAGAGTAGTGTGAGTTTTGTCTCCATGTCAATATCTTGCATTAGTGAATGCATACATAACCACAAGTGTTGGATAATCCAGTCATACTGTGATTTAAGAAGCACCCACACTTAAAATATTTATAGAACATCAGATTCAAATATTTGGCAACCTAAGGTCTACATAAATTAGGTAAAGCACATTAAAAATGGCCTCATTAGTGTTTACCAAAGAAGTTGTCAGGGCTAAAATGGACAGAAAGTAGTGAAAGAGACTTTTCTGGGTATACATTTACAAATTAGATATGTGTGTGACAGTATTCCTATCTATATGTAGTCACTCCTACACACACAGACACACAGACACACACACACACACACACACACACACACACACACACACACACACACACAGGTGCACACACACACACACACACACACACACACACACACACACACACACACACACACACACACACACACACACACACACACACACTGATTCAGCTGATACTATGGCTTAATGTCTGGATTCAAACTGCCTACCTATCTAAGGTCACAAGTTAAAAGACATTGAATGAATAGCAAGTGCCACATGAGAAGTTTGGTTACAAGTTTGAGATACAGCACATTAGAAAGAATGACAACACCTGTTTGGTAAAGGAGATATGTGTGTGTGTGTGTGTGTGTGTGTGTGTGTGTGTGTGTGTGTGTGTGTGTGTGTGTGTGTGTGTGTGTGTGTGTTTGTGTGTGTGTGCACGCATGCTAAAAAGAAGTGGAAGTGGTTGGAGAGCCCTTTTCCACTGCACAGTTAGATATCAGATTTGTAGGTGAGGACATTTCTACCTAGCCCTAGAGGCACATATTCATAGTAGTCACTCACTGCTGGATTTGAACCACCTACCTGTCTATATATATATAACTGTGACTAAATTGTATCAACTCAAAATATCACAAGAGAAGTATGATTAGAAGAGTGAGACAGAGCACATTAGAATGAATGACATCATCAGTGTTGCAGATCAGTTGTATTAAAAGGAGAAGAAATTGATAGAGGATTCCTCTCCTAGTGTAAAAGTTATTCCTGAGAGGAAGTGTATACATGTGATTTGGGGTGAAACCATTTCCACCTACCACTAGAATTACACACACACACACACACACACACACACACACACACACACACACACACACACACACACACACACACACACACACTAATCACTGGATTGGAACCACATATCTATCTAGTTACACAATATAGAGCACATTATAGTAACCTTAAGTACCACATGAGTAGTTTGCTTACAAATGTCAGATGGTGCACATTTGCAAGGATGATATCATCATTGTTTAGCAGATGAGATTTGAGTTCTAAAACTGGTGCGAGTGGCCCTGCCCCTGTAAATTTGCACATCAGATCTGTGGGTGAAGCCATTCCTACTTAACACTAGAGAGACACATTCATAATAGTCAGCTACTGTAGATTTCAAACCACCTACCTTTCTAGGCCTACAAACTAAAGTATAGTGCATCAACTACAAGTTCCACAGGCAAAGTTTGAATACAAGTCTGAGATAGTGAATATTTGAAAGAATGACATCCTCACCGTGTTACATAATAATTGCTTGTGTTAAACGGGGAAGAAATTAATGGGGGATCTCCCAGCATAAATATTTCTCTTGTGTGGTAGTGTACGCATGTGATCTGTGGGTGAAGCCATTTCTACCTACCACTCAAGTTGCACACACACTCATGTGAGTTATTCACTGCTGGATTCAAACCACTTACCTTTATGCATAGTATAATCTGGAGTACACTGCATCAACTGCAAGCCCTACATGATAAATGTGACTATAATTGCAAGATAGAGCACATTTGAAAATATGGAATCATTAGAGTGTTGCAGAGCAGGTAGTGTGCATCAAATCTTTGGGTGAAAAGGAATGCGTTTTGGCAAGCAGACAACACAGCAATTGGTTGATCACAAGTAATGACATACTGCTTAGATTAGTTAAATAACCTTTCATTCATGAGAATTGTGGTAGTGTAAGATGTTGCTGTTGCACATTACAGTACACTGACCATATCAATGATGGATGATAATAACAGCTATCAAACCATGGAGTATCAACCAAGTATTGCTGACTGTTTAGCAAAGGATCATTGTATGCTAGTATTCATTACTTGGTGTGTCACTGTGAATATTTTTTAATGTGTGTACAATGTGCAATGCAAATGCAAAGCTTATATGTCCAACATATAAAAGGACACTACTTAATACCACTCATCAAGTATATGTGCAAAGGTCCCACACCATTGTACATCATTTGCAAGTATAACATGTTGATGTGCAAACATAATTTACATTATGCAGTGCTTAGACAAAATCAGAGTGAACTGATTATATCTTGAGTACAATGCGCGATTAACAAATACACAATGAATATAGTCCATTGGCATTAATTTTTTCTTTGTCAAAACTGTTTACTGAAGTGCACCACTGACAAGCTCATTTGCACAACTGATGGCAACGTATTAGTGCACGCATAGTTATTTTTTGAGTTTTTGAACTTAGACTCGAAATTAGCAGAGGTGTAGTGCTCCATGCTAAGCTTTGCACAAATAAGAAGTGCAGACATATACACAGATCTGATACTGAACCATTACATAACAGATGTGTGCCATGTTAATGTTTTCTGCATCATCATTTACACATCATGATCATTGCAGTTAAGTATTCATTATATGGGTATTACACGTGAATGCTTACGCTGTCTTCATATTTGCTGCTTGGCCAAATATTTAAGGCATGTTTTAGTGTTCCTTACACAATTGTATTTGTTTCTATCACATAATCATATCATCATCATCATCATCATCAACCCCCCTTTTCCCTATTTTCTACATGAGGTTGGGGTGTCATGTCAATTGTTACCATGTCTCTCAATTCAGTGCTGCTCTCCTAACATCTTTGACAATCTTACCTGACTGTTGCAGGTCTTATCTCACACAATCCATCCATCTGTTTGCTGGATGTCCTGGTTACCACTTGCCATGTTCATATCTGCCCCAAATCTCCCTCACCACATTGCATTCTGTGTTTCTGTACATGTACCCAGGCCACCATAATCTGTTCTTTTTTCTTTCTCTGCAATTGGGGCTACTTTGGTGTCTGCTCTGATTTCCTAATTTCTTTATCTGTCCCATAATGTGCACTTCATCTCATCACCTCTAGATTCCTCAACTGCCTTTAATGTCCAGGTTTCTAAACCACACAATAATACTGGTCACACCACCATTTTGTTCACCTTACTTTTTAGCTTCTTTGGCATTCTTCAGTCATACACTACCTTTGACACACTGTGCCAGATGACTGCAGCCCTCTGATTCTAGCTTTTACCTTCTTATTTAGACTTCCCTTCTTCTCAATCAACCCTACCAGATACTTGAAGCTATTAACCTGTTCCACTATTTTCCCTTCTATCTCACTTCTCATCTTCTTCCAATTTCCCCCATTTGCTATCATTACAACTGTCTTATCTGTATGGAGTTTCATTCCATGATCTTTCGGCTTTGTATTACATTCTCCTATTCTATGCTAAAGTTCTTGCTCAGAGTCTGACTCCAATGCCATATTATCTGCATACAGCAACTTTGTTGATCTGTCCCCTTCTATCTGTTTGTTAATGTAGTCCATAACCACTATGAGCAGTAGTGGGCTCAGAGCCAAACCCTGATGTACATCCACTCCCACTGAGAACCCCTCTGTGAGTCTGAACACTGTTTGTAGTTGAGTTATGGTGTCCTTCTACATAGCCTGCTTTAATTTTTACCAATGATTCTGGGATTATTAACCACAGCATAACTCCCCAAATCAGCTTCCTGGAACCTTGTCATATGTTTTCTCCAGGTATAAAAATGTTCTCTTGGACTCTTTCCTCAACTGTAGCTTCTTCTCAGCTATCTCACTACAAACTTCCAGTCATTTGTGCTGTATTCTGATCTGAATCTGAACTGTTCATCTCCCATCTTGCTTTTTACTACTCTGCATATTCCTTTATCAAGAACTTTCATGCAGTTTGACAGGAGCATGATGCCTGTATGATGCCCACAGTTGTAAATGTTCCCTTTCTTATTGTACATAGGCACTAGTACATTTCTTCTTCAGTCATCTGGGACATGTCTTTCTCTTCATACTGCTTTGAGTATCACATAATTGATGATTAAAGTCACTACATGATAACACACATCTGCATGTCAGACTTAAAATACTTCAGAAAATACATGACAATGCTAAAGATTTAATCATAGTACCTGCTGTGTGCATAGGAGCAATATTTTTAAATTGTCCCTAATGTTGTATATTCACAACATAAATCCTTGATTTGACCAGAAGTCCTGCGCTTATTGCTGTTAAGGTACAAGCAGATTTGTGATGAGTGTGAAATCCATAAAGGACTAAGCAGGGTACTGCTGGTGGACTAACATATGTATCCATAATTTAGCAGTGCAAACTGTAATGACAGATGATCATGCTCATAATTTTAGACTTGATACTGGGTTTAAATGCCTGCCAATCCTTATTGACAGTTTATAGATGTGATAATTACCTGGTCATACCACAAGTCAAGTGTCAGGTGCTGAAACACACACATTCACAGGAACTATAGAAACACTGTGAAACAAAGAAGTTTTCATGGAGTATACTTCATAACAGTAGTTACAAATGAAACATCTCATATGGTGCAAATTAAACTCTGCAGTTTGTTTAACATATGATAATAGCTGTCTCCTTACTTTACTATTAGTCTGGCTTTCCATAGAGTAATGAGGTTAAGCACAGTAGCAAAAGGGGCAGCAGACTAATGCAGTCAAAGGCAAAAACTCACCATTTCTTTCTGTAAGGCATGAACTGTCATTTGCCATCAGTTACTTTGCTGCTTGATGCCATGCATCATGCAAATACTGAAGATAAAGAATGATGAAACAGAAGGGGAGAAGAGAGAAAATGAGACAGGGAATAAGAGATAAAAAAATGTTTATGAATCACTTCTGGACATCCTTCTGGTGTATTAATCTGTAGTTTGTCATGATAATAATTCTGTCACACTGTGTACAATGAAGTGTTTATAAATAGGAAGCAAACAGGGTAGTATGTTGGGACCCCCTGCTGGATAGGGGCATTGGGTGCTGATTTGTCTAAACATGGGCTAAACTCTTGGCTAGGCTTATAAGGGCCTCAGGGCCAATAGTCTAGTAACTTCCTATGATCCTATGACAATGATGAGAACATAAACAGGATGATGGTAGGGTATAACATTTGTAGCCAACAGTTCAGCACATAATATTAATGTGAAAATAGCAATAAATACTGTATGACTTACTTCTGGATTTGAACAAAAGCAGTCTACAGACCTAGACATTAATTGAGAAGATGACACAGGAAGTCATACTTCAAATAGTAAAAAAATCACTCATTTGAAGGGACAATGACAAAAGATTGTATCGGCAAACTGTAGGTATCAGGTTTCATCACAGTAATGTCTATAGCATCCCATAAGGTATACTTTACATGCTGCAGCTTAATAAACAATTATAAACAACAATAAACAGAAGGGAGTAACTATGTCCTCAGTCTGTATTTCTCTAGAGCAGCAACCATACTAATGGAGTCAAAGCAAAAATATTCATTTTTTGCAATAGGACATGTGACGCCCGTGCCTTGGCCCAGCAATTAAGGAGCCTCAATCCTCATCACTAACACCAGAGAGGGCGTCTCGTATATGAGGAAAGGATAACAAATACACACAGTAAAGTGTAATTTCCCTTAAGAGCACACAGAGATCACAGTCAGTCCAGGGCTGGTCACTCCCTTGCTCTCCAGGTCCCCAATAAGACTCCCCACTGGCACAGCTATAGGGTCCAGATCTCAGCCTAGCTGGGCAAGCTAAATCTCCACCACCCTTTCTGTCCAACCAGTACTTCATGTCCCTGCCCAAGTATCTGACACACACACACTTTGAGATAAGTTTATACAACCACACAGACACTCATGGGGAAGGCTGGCACAGGTTCTTCAGTTGTGCCCCTTTTACTCAGACTATACAGTAGTAATTACTGCCACCACCCAGCTAATATTATCAACTACCCAAAGGCCCTTAAAAGGGTGTCCAATTATTACTGTGCAATATTATTATCCAATTGGTTGTTGTTTGTCTTTTGGCTTTTCCCGGTTAGGGGTCGCCACAGCGGAACTCCGGTCTGCTAATGATTGGCAGTTGGATTTTATGGTGTCGAGTTGCCAGCCTAATGCCCAACCTTTAATTAAGGCATGCCCATTCAACGCATGTCTTTCAAACGCCCCCTCGACCACAGGGAGGACATGCAGACTCTACACAGAAGGCACTCCCAACCCAAGCCGAGAATCAAATGGGAGAACCTCTTGCTGTGAGGCAACAATGCTACCGCTGCACCACCGTGGAAGTACAAGTGTGAGTAATCAGTCAAGGCTTATTAGAGTGGCTTTGTACAATATACTCTATAAATGTGCAATTTACTCTAGAACTTAATTTACATCTACACAAACCAGCCACAGTTAAAAGGTTTTAAAATATTTAATAATAAATAATTAAAACCACAAGACAATACTTTCCACTACACACTTAGTGCTAGTCAAGAGAGTTTAGTGGTCACACAGAAATACTTAAAATATATCAGTAGTACAGTTCTGACATCACATAAAAACACTTAGACTACACTTTGTAATTCCGAGCTATTGCTACAGGAAAACACACTTCTTAAAAAACTTACTTACATAGAGCAACAGGCAGAGTGCTGTGAGTTGGATAGTCAAGTCAAAAATGTTTAATGCCTTCTGGTTCTCTCTGTTTAAATTGAAACTGCAATTCTGATAAAATATTACATCATTTCACACTTTCCTGGTGTTCCCAGGCTGACAGAAACTGCATTTACATTCTTTTACACTTAGAGCAATAAAGGACATTCCATATGTAAATTCTGGTCATTAACTTTAGCCTTAAAACAATAGGCAGGAAGTCTTCATCTAGCTGGACTGGAGCTGACTTGTAAACATCAAAGGCAGTAATGAAATAATTTTAATTTCAAAGAACCAACAAGAAATGCTTGACTTAGCTTTCTTTACAGCAGATGGTAATGTTGCCACATTGTTTTAAGTTCAACATTTCACAGTATTTACAAATGATAGAATTATGTACCAAATTCTATTTGACTAGGCTGACAGCCTTCACCCATCTCTACCAGTCTTCACAGGACATAAAACATTTACTGGCATTTACCATTGGTGCACAATGCCAACATACCGCTCAACTGTACAGAGTTTTACAAAATGTCCAGATTTTTGCATTATACTTTTGGTCTGATTCTCATAAAATTTTTGTTTTTCTGGCAAATCACTCAGGACTGAATTCACTAAAAAATGTCAGACATTTGAGTTTCAAACTGTATATCTTTCAGAAATTATATGCTAACACAAAGTGTATTTTAGCAATTTTCTAAGTTTATAAAACATTATTTAAAATCAATCTGTCCCCATTTTCGGGCTCCATCCCCCATTATTTTTCTCTTTGTACAGACTTCTTCTTCTGAAGTTGAGATGTGTGGATACCAAGCATCATGCAAATGTTGAGGGCAAAAATTTGAAGAGTTGTTTTATGGGCCATCTCCGGTCATTTGTTGTGTGTGATTTTATTTTTTGAGCAGATTAAATTTGTGAAAGGGGATTGATAGGACACTGGTACAAATGAGGAGCAAACAGAATGTAGAACAAAGGAGGAAGAATAGAAAAATTAGTAGGATGATGGGACAGCACCATAGCTATTCACTTCTTTACAAGATAAATGTATACTTTTAACAATAATTTGATAAATTTGAATAGTCACCCTCTCAGGGGGTGAGTGGCAACAACTGAATATAGTTATATGGCCAATTTGGCCAAATAAAGTGTGTCAAGTTGATACATAGGCAAAGTGGAGAGCTATACGTAGGGTGTATTTTTTGGACATGTGTCCATTTTTTATTTGTTTTATTGTCAAAAGAAGAATGTTGGGGAAGGTGGTTAGAAATCAGGGTTAGGTAAGTATGGTAGGTCAGGTGATGGAAACATATGGGACATATAAGGCAGACAGGAATGACAATAGACATAATCAGTTGGGTGACATCATGATTGGGGGGACAGGTAGGGGAACATTGCAGATGCATCTGCATATAGCATGAGTACAGAAAAAAAACAAGTCCTCACCCTCAGAGCTGTTATCACTGTCTACAGTCACAGACAGCTGGGTCAGTACTGGAGGGGATATTGACATGACTATTCAATGCAGGACTTTCTCAGTTTCTGTAAATTCAGACACCAAGGCCCCTCTCCATAATGTCCTCCACTAGCCTTTCAACTCCTGATTTGTGACAAAATTGTCACCTCCACTAGTATTACTCCCAGTGTGCACCATTACCTGAAGCAGTTGGAGCAGATAGTACAGACATTCAGGAGGCAACATTGACAGGTTGTGACAAAGATGTGCTGGCAGTCTGTGCTGTCTGTGGTGGTGCTGCTGCAAGCACCTGTGGAGATATGGTAGGCCAGTCCTCAGCAGTTAATCTAGCTCCCCATGTTGATGGCCATTTATGTTGCAGCAAGAATGTTTTCAAAGGAAAAAAAGAAAACAAAAAATTCAAAAGAGTTACAGGGTCAGTGAGAGAAAACATAAACCGACAATTCAATGTTATTTTAACATTTCAGAATATAAACAAATCTCCACATATCTACAGTAACCTTTGGCACATCCAAATATGAATGTACCAATAAATGTGTCTGTCTCAGTGTTATTATAGATATTAGGCAAACAGTTGGGTGACTATGTAATTTATGATATATGCATTCTAATTAAAGACTGCCATTTACAAAGATGGAACATTTAATGTTATTTAATGATTGCAGAGAATAGATTTTATACATTATTCTATAATAAAAGCTAATTACTACTGCTTGGAACTGAACCTCCATGCGGCTAAGCTGATTTACACACTGCCAAATGCAATGACCAAGAGCTATTGGATCTGGCATGCATGTTTTCTAAGTAGGTAAGGTGTACCTACTCAGTTGTGTGTGTCTCAAGCTCATATGGACTGATGCCCTTTGCTTGCATTTATATCTGAGCCATACTGTGCCTTTCTAAGGTATGCCAATCATTCCCGATGTGCATCCCTATTCCTGACTATCTCTTCAGCAGCTGTACAGAACAGAAAACAGTAAAAAGAAGCATAATGAAAAAAATGTATGTCTTGCATACATATTGAGAAGGGGGAGGGGCATACATATCTTTCATGACATACTGACCTACACACCTAATAGCACTACTTGTGTTGAGTCATATTTCATTACAATCAATATTGTTAAAATTATACATATATGCATTTTTAAATGTTAACTATGATAACTGTCATGGCTAACACACTTCACACAGAGTATAGTTAATTATTTAGCATTCATGACATAGAGTTGTGTTGCAATTTTCATTTTGAAATTTGATAATTGTACTTCATGTTCAATTACAAATAAAAAGTTTGTGACAATAGTTATTTTGATTCACTCAGTAAAACTTTCTGTAATCTGGATTTGAACCCTGCATTACCTCTGCTGTTACTTACAACTGATTGCATTAAAATGTTGAGCAACAGAAAAAGCTATACAACTAGTGTACTTTCAGCTCTCAGTACTGTCCAGAGGGCTGAATGAAGCACACAAGCACCAGTCTCATTTGTGCTACTGACAGCACTCCAAATTAATTTTTTGAGTTTTTGCTTTTAGAAGTTAACTGTCATTCACTGCTAGTGACTGCTGACATTCAACAGTGAGCAATGCCAAGCATTATACAAAGGCAGAAAGAAAAAAAAAAACAGCGTGCTGATTTATTCAAGTGGTGGCTTTCTAAAAAAATTAGAATTGAACTTAGCACCTATGACATTATCCTGAAACATTCACTCTTTTAATAGTGTTTGCTACATGATGACTTGCGTTTTGGTTACACATCATCATGACCCCAAGCAATGACACTTATTGAGAATGGGACCACACATGAGGTTACATAAGGTACTTTTGTACATTGCCTGCACAAGTAACATTTGCACCTGTTTTAAGAAAATATCTTACTCTCACAATTACTTGTTCAGACATATTTACAATGGTCACAGGAACAACACCAAAATGAAGAAAGAAGCAAATATGACAATCTAGTAACCAACAGGTAGATTTTAATATTTTCCCTCTAGCACCTCGGCATGAAATGCCGTCAATGGAGTAAAAACTACTAAATAAAACACACCTTATATACTATAAGAACACATTCAAACACTTCAATTAAATGTAATTAAACAATTAAATAATTATTAACACATTATAATAAAACTTTCCAATTGCAAGAGATGTTAATGCCAGCAGGGGTCAGGGTACCATACTTTAAAATCAAAAGGGATTCCTTGTATAAAAGTTTCATCTTAACATCAATAAGTCCCCCATAGTTTTCTATTTTCTCTAAAATGGTGCCCTGTAAGCCAGTAGGATCACTACTATGACATTCTAAAAAATGTTGTGCTAAGGGGCTTTCAATTTTTTGATGTTTGATGTCTCTGATATGCTCCTGCAAATAGAGCTTAAACATTCTTTTACTTTCTCCCATGCAGAACTTATTACAGGGAGATTGCAGAGCATACACTACACATGCTGTGTTACAACTAAAATTTTCTAATATATCAAATTTCTGACCATTTATACATTTAAAAGTTTGAACCGCATATTTACATGAAATACATGTTCCACATGGTTGTGTACCTTTGGGACTAAGTGTTTTGTATATACTCTGACAGGGGGCTATATAGTTACTATGTACCAATGCATCTTTAATATTCCTATCTCTTTTGAAGGAAAATGTAAGCATCTTACACAACTCTGAAAATTCTTTAAATCTAAATAAATATTTCCAATTCTCTTTAACAATTTTAACTACCTTGTCACTTAATAAGTCATATGTAATAACCATATAAATCTTTTCCTTTTCTTCATTTTCAAAAAAAAAAAGTAGGATGTCTAATTTGTCGAACATTTTCTTTTTTTATTTTATGCAAAGCATTCAGCTCTTCCATCTCATCATATCCCCTGGAAATGAATTGTTCAAACATTTTTTCATACTCCCTTTCAAGAAACATATCATCATTGCATAGTCGTTTAATGCATGTAAAGTCACCAAATGGCAAATATTTCATCAAATGGGGTGGGTGAAAACTAGTACCATGTAAAACATTATTAATGTCACCAAATTTTCTATGTATTGTGGTAGTAATGCCTGATCTAGCATTTCCCCTAAGATCTATATCTAAAAAACACTTGTGATCCACAGGCTGAAATTTCAAATTGTAAATCAAACCTATTAGCATTTAATTCTCCAACAAACCTTTTAGCTTCTTCATATCCACCTTGACAAATTAATATCAGGTCATCTATGTATCTATAATACTAGTATGTATGTTCTTTAAGAAACTACTCTTATACACATATTCATGTTCAAAATAATCCATCATAATGTTGGCATACATTGGTGTAAATGGGGCCACCCATAGCAGTACGACATTTTTAATAATATAAGGTTCCATTGAATTCAAAATAATTATTTTTCAAACTAAATTCAACTAATTTAATAATATATGTGGCTGCAGGGCTGTCACCCAAAGAAAATTTCAGAGCCTCTATTCCATAGTTATGCTCAATAGTGGTATATAGACTATGAACGTTTATAACCAGGAAGAACATATTTTCCTTCCAATGCACATTCTTAATCTTATTTAAAAAATCAAAAGTGTCCTTAATGTATGAGACTTGTCTTTTAACTACATCTAATTAACAATGATGTAAAAATACACCTAATTTAGTCAAGAAATATTGGCATGCTGACACTATAGGTCTTCCAAGTGGATTATGACAGTCTTTGTGTATTTTAGGTGGACAATAAAAATTTGCCAGTTCACATCCTCCTGTATTAAATTTCTTATATATGTCATCTTCTGTGAAATATCCCAATCTATTCCCTTTAAAAAGTAGTTACTCATAATTACAAATGGATTTTTTTATATTCTTCAACACCAGCTATCCTGTATGTATTAATGTCCTGTAAGTGGTCCTAACACATCTTTAAATACTGACTATTGCTTAACATGACCAACTTATTACCTTTGTCAGCTGGTTTGAAAATAATCTCTTTTTTATTTTTTAATGTTTTTAAAGCTTTCCATTTAGATTTTGTTAAATTATTTTTTTATCTGATCCTTAGTGCTTAAAAATTGTTGAAAAGCATTTTCAATAGCAACATTTGCCATAATAGAAAATTGCTGCACACCCTCATAAGTAAAGGGAGGAATAAGCTGGGTTTTAAAAGGCACCATACTAGCATTCAACTGACAATATGCATTCAGTTCACCAAAACTTTCTATTTCTGACAAACAAGAATGAAAACTTATATCAGTATCACAAGAAGTTTCAAAAACAGTTTCTAAACCATTTTTATTTATATCTTTTTGAAAAAAGTTCCATAAATGTAATTTTCTCACAAGGCAGCAAACATCTTTCTTAATTAGATAAAGTCTAGGAAAGATAGTAGGCACAAATTTTAAACCTAGACTTAAAACAGTAGCTTCTTGGTCATTTAGAATGTAACCAGATAACTTAACCGCATAATTACTACAAGTCTTTAAATCAGTTCTTTTTAAATTTCTTGTACCTTTGTTGCTGTTGTTGTTGTGGGGCTGGATACTGGTGATAGGAACTGTCTCTGTATGACTCATATATATTCTTCACCTGTTTTCTGTTATTTTCATTATTTCCTTCCCTCAGAAAATTCCTTTGCATGTAGCACAGTTCTTTTGCTGCTGGTAACCCAGGGTAGTCTGCATGGTCGCTGTCCCAATCTATAGATTCCTCTGTATGCTAAGAAAGCACCATTGCACCTTCTAGTTGATTGTTCTGCTGTCCTGCAACATATAAATGGATGTTCTTGCGACGTGCATTCTTATTAGCTCTCCACAGGAAAGCACAACCTCTTTTATAATCCTCTAAGTCTCTATACAGCTTTTTCTTTTTAACAGCTAAAAGCTGTTTTTCTAATTCAGCAAGTTTAATATTGATATCACTTAGAAAAGTATTTAATGTGCTAGTTGAAATGTCAGCTGCTAACTGGCCACATACTGTTGAAATCTCCATTTTGAGTTTACATTGTTTGAGTAGATCTCTTTCTACTAAAATGGATATCCACTCAGTAGAACATTTGTGAACTGCCATTACCCACCTCTTCTGAAATTTAACATCTTCCTCATCACTCCTGTCAAACTGGGTGGTAGGGCTTTTAAAGGCTGTCAAGCCTCAAGGTGTCACATCTAACTCAAGATAACATTGCAGGCTCAGAATGTTAAAATGTACAGACAGTTCTTTATGCATATATTTCTCTAATTTCTCATACATTTGCTGCATCTCCATTGTTAAATTACCTGCCATGCATTGTCTGATAAAGGAGAAAGGATTAGTATTTCTATTTTTATTTGCATCAATGAAGAACTTCTCCCATGGTCTGGTTACTTCTGTTTCACGTGAAGTCACATTGCAATTTGTAGAAGATTCACCCAGCTGTACAGCATATTGGTCAATGCTGCGTTGGGAAGAGTCATGATGGTCTTGCCTGAAAATTCTAAGCAAATTCACTGCTAGATCACTGGACATGGAAACCAAATCTCAGGATTTACAATAATTTTGATTAAGTATCCATATATTTAAATTCATTATGTTGCTGATTTTTGTATATCATGCATATACAATTGTGCTATTATTGTTACCTATAGTTCAGGTTCCAGGACAAAACCATTTCTCTAACTCTGAATATTAACTTCAAAATATAAAAAGCTGGAATCAAACTCAACATTTTTGTTGCTGGTATTTATATCCTAATGTATTAACACATTGGGCCACAGATAAAGTTACAGAGCAGGTATTGTTTTGACACTCAATAATTATCAGAGAACTGATGGAAGCCCAATGGCACGAGTCTCATTTGCACTACTGATGGCATTCCAAATAAAATTTTTACCTTGGCAAGTTAACTGTCATTCACTGCTAGTGACCTTCAGCAGTCATCAATGCGCAATGTGAAGCACTGTGCAAAGGATGAAGCCAAACAAATTTTTAAAAATATTTCTGTGTGATTATGTCTCAACCCTTTGTTATTATAGCATTAAAATGTGAACATTAAAGATCCCTAATTTCAAACAGACATCTCCCTCTCTAGACATGAACCATAAAACCAAGACATGAAACATAAAGCCATGGCATTAGCTTGAAACATTGACAAGCTTAACAGTGTTTGCCACATAAACATAAATATTATGAGCTAGAGAAAGTACAGCATACATGCACAAGCTTTGTAATTCTAGCATTTTACATTTAGGGATCAATATATATATATATATATATATATATATATATATATATTTATATATATATATATATATATATATATATATATATATTTATATACTCCTGTTCTCACACTTGTCCTTTGTCTTTTCATAGTAGATGTCTTGATGAATGGGATAGTTGCACCAGTAAAGATACTGAAACATGTCACAGTGCCAACAAATATATGTAATGCAACAGCATGTTTTCCCTTTATTTTGTGAGCATAACTGACTTTTGTTGTATTTGTAACATTGTTGCATTATATTTTGCATTTATTTACAACTTTTTGTTTGCATGTTTTAAGATTTATTTACTTGATATAACTTACAGACACTTCAGTCAGAAGCAGACTTACCTCTTAACCTTATATTCATAATGATCGTAAAAAGGTTATCTCCTAAGTCAGTCAATATAATCACAGACTTTTGCTGTAAATATATCTCCCTGACATACTCTCTGTAAGTGTACATCCAAGTAGAGAAGTCATAAACACTTAATAAGTCAAGCAATAATATTGAGCCATACTTGCATGCCACGAGCTAGACAGAGTTCAGAATACTTGTTCTTGAACTGCTAGGGTGTATGTCTGGCATCATGTAGGTCCTCACACCATGTTTACCTGGTCAGCACTCTGAGCAGAATGAGTGGTTCAAGAATGATAATGAGCTAACAGCTGGCTTACATGTTCACAAGGGTTAATCTACACTATCTAAATACAACCTGGGGCTAAGGAACGTGTATCATAGTAGGGAAGATTTCTTGAATTTACCAACTTAAGACATTGCTGTTTGAGTGAGTTAAAGTGCAACAACTGAATTAAATTTGGTGAACATTTTACAAATCCTGTCAAAGTATCTTGTGTTCTTTACAAGAAGTACTCAACAGTTCTGATTTGATTATTGTTTTCCTAGAAAGTTGAAAGTGATGTCTGCACATTGCCCATTTGTATTTATATAGAAGGTAAAGCAACTACTATTGCAATGATCCTCATTTTATGTTACATGGGTTTATAGAAACATTTTTCTGAGGATGCAGATACATTACAAACTTCATAGAATTAGGAATGTGAAAGTGGCATTTTAGAAAATATTCTATGGCAAGGCTGTTGTATATGCTTGACATAAACAACTATCATCCCATTAGCAGGGTTATGTTCTTGACATTTGTTTTTCTTGGGTTTGGGGGAATGGTTCTTTTGTAGGGGGGTATTTCATTGTTATTATATAGCTGAGCACTGTCTGCAACACACAATATTCTTTTTGTAAGAAACCTTTAACAGTTTCTATTACAAAATGATCATTTACTTGTATCACAGACAAAGATTTTGTTCTACCCACATGTCCTCAGAATTGTTAACAGATGTCTGAATATACATAATTCTAATTTAAAAGTATCATTTTATCCATTTGTTTTATTGTTTTATCTATGAACCTATCTATGGCAATGCTGTTATATATTATGTACTAACACATTTCTTTTTTCTTATTTAGTTCTCTTATTTCTTTTTACTGGGGGGGGGTTGAGGTGGGGGTTTCTGTTATGTTTTAGATGTGTGTGTATTCATATAGATTAGTTATGTGCAACTTTTTAATGAAGCCTGCATGAATGTGTATTTTTTCTGTCCAGTGAAGATAATCTTGTAAGCACACATCTCCTGCTGATTTGTCTGATGCCTACTTTTTAATTACTTCCATATAGGGATATGGCACCTAAAAAATCTGTGCCATGTAAACCTGCAGTCTCACATGCTGAGAATAAGGTTATAATTAATTGTAATTTTATATATATATATATATATATATATATATATATATATATATATATATCATATATATATATGTGTGTGTGTGTGTGTGTGTGTGTGTATGTAAAAATGCAATCAAATACCATAAAAATAAACAAAGCCTGGGGATGAGAACTGTGTGTTTTAAAAGAACACTCCTTTCCTGATGATGTTTGTCACTTAAATGAAGACTAACCCTTTCTTTGAACATATGTAATGTGCAACCAACATAAAAGGTTCACAAACGCATGTAGCAATATTGACTACCCCTGTGGCATTGCATTTAATAGTAACCTAAATACAAAATACCTTGGAAGTATCCCTGGTAGAAAAGTATGTGTCAGACTTGAGATGGCAACAAAAAGAACAATTTCCACAGGTTAAACATTCCAAAATTTTCTCAGACTATCATGGATACAAAATAACCAAGCATTTGTTTCAAATTAAAGCCTCATTCTAAATGATAATTTGTATCTGTCAGTCAACCTGGAGGCTAAGACATTGCTGAAAATCAACTAATCCTAATGTTGATTGATAATTTGTTATATTCCAAAAAACGCTTCCATAAGTAAGGATAAAACAGGGACTGGTGGGCTTCTCCAAAACCATTTCACTGCAATGTACAAAATCAGCCCTGAGTCTAGAAGTAACTTGTCTAACTCATGACATTTTTCATATCATAACTACTGTGAAATAATCTATGGACCAAATGAGAGGAGATGGATGTAAAATCAGAATCATTGCTACAAATCCATCTCATAAAACCAAATTGTGACGTTGACATGCTTTTCAAATATACTTAAGATGACAACTCTCCAAATGTAACAAGACATTCTTACTAAAGGCTTTACTATAGTGATGTGTTAATAGATTGTCATGCAGTATTTTGGCAATACTGAAACACAAAAAAAAGCAATAGTGCAAATGTGACAGTTCCCAGCAAACCTTATGTCAAAATAATTGGAGTTCATTTATTCCATAAAATTCTAGAAAGAAGGTTGGTCACCCCCTCCAAATAACCATGCAATTATGTGGGCATCACAACATATGAGAATGACACAAAAATATATTCCTTGATTCATCATAAAGGAGTTGTATTTCAAAGTATTCCATAAAAATATCAGCATTAAAAGCTGCTCCAGTAGTGGTTCCTATAAGGTGCAAATTATAAGAATTGTAATAAAAAAATGTATACATCAAAACCAAGTCAGCCAGTTTGACAATAAAATCAGTGAACACAAATGAGTACAAATCATATACTGCAAGCCCATACCTCAGACCAGTTAAGCCCCCTTCACGGGGAATAGTAGAGTGTAGGGAAATCATATCAAGAGTACAGAGATACCAGTGCTAATCCACTTATATGTAACTATATAAACTATAAAAAGGGGGTAGTGTCCTGTAGTCTAGATGTAATATGGGGCAAAAGAGGTTTCAAACAAACTTGCAAAAAAAACAAACAGTGGCTCAGTCAATAAACCTTTCACACCACAATAGGTCTACAAAGAAAAGTCTTATTTTTATGTATCTTGGACAGGAGATAGAAATATTGGGAGGAAGGGAAATTCAACCAAAAGTTTGTTATATAGCTCCTGAAAGATGACCCCAGATCATCCAAAATGGAATCCACTACAACTTTAAAATCTTATAGGTTCATAGGTTCATAGGTTCATACTAGGCTATCTGTCTTGAGTAGTATTATGAGGGAAGGAACAAAAAATTCATAATCAGATAATTGTTTAACAACCTCACTTCCTCTCAAACCACCCTCAGTCCCATTTTAACCCTTACCTCCCCTTTACCATCTTAACTCCCATTTATATTCATCTGCCTCCCCACACACACACACTGAAGATGTCCCTGGACAAATTGGTTTGTTACCAAACCTCATTTGTCCAGGTCCCCTTCAATAAACACATCACACTGAATGACATTTGATGACATTTATTAAACTTCCATAAACATAACTTGTTAACCAACATTTATTAATTACAACTGGAACATAGTATATTTGATTTAATCACAGCATAAACATCCAGATAATGTTAATCAGGACAGCGTGCACTCATCCTGACCCAGTAAGCAACGTCCATGCCTCTACTCACTTACTTTATTTATGAAGCAGTGTCCCAATACTCACTTCATTTATCATTTATTGAGTTACACATCCAACCAAATAAGCAGCGTCCTTACCTCCACTCACTTATTTTATTTGCCAAGCAGTGTCCAACTGCTTCCTTTCCTTTTCCAACTCATTGAAATGAACATCCAACACCAGAGGGGGAACAGGAGAGGGCAAGCCTCTCCCTCTACTCTGCCCACCAGCCTGACCAGGCTCCTCCCCCTCTCTCATACCAAACTTTCGACAGCCCACCAGCTCATTAAAAGGTCAAAAGCCAAGCATCATTCAGTGGACAGCCCCCCTCTCCAACCAAACTATATCTGTGTCAACACCTCACAAACCTTATCACATAATTATCCAGTGTTGCCAATTTGCTTTTTTTTAAATGGCTGAAAGAAAACCCAGATCCCTTACCAATGAAAAATTTACCAGGCATAACCTCATAATGAAGCATACCCCTGAATCCTAACTAGACTCTCATGTAATTACCAGTAATAGTTCCACAATGATTCCCAGTTCATTATCTGCCATGTACACCCCAAACACTAAACCCACACCATGAAACCACACACAAGAACAATTGCAATATCATGTGCAACTGCAGCCCTGTTTAACTGCCCAATGTACCCATTAATATTCAAATTGAAAAGCCCCTTTCAATCAATGCTGTAGCAATCCTCATTACCAACTTTGATACAACATTTAATGTCATCCTACTTGTCCTGACCAACAAACCACCATCCAAACGACTGATATCCCATATCCATGTGTATACCTACCATGTAATTCCCATAAATCTAGGAAGTCCAATGCAGCCCAAATAAGGCCATGTAACTGACATACCATCATGCCCAACTGCAACTCCCCTTTTCACCCAACTGATCTATTAATGATTAAATGAAAATTATTTTTTAATGAATCAGTTGCATAGTCATCCTAGCCTCATATCCACTACCCTTATACAGCAACAAACATTTGACAACTAAAACTACCTCCTTTTTTAATTACTTCAATCCCAAGAAAGACCACACAATTCATGGCCATGTCCCTCCTGAGTAAGGGCAACATCTGCTGCATGTAAAATAAGGAACCTTAACTACCTGAACTTGAAGGTGAAAGCCCCAGAGAGCCATTAGGCTAGTAACTACCCTTGATCCTGGAAATGGTGTGACTTCTTCCCCCCCAGTGGAAACTCACAGACTCCCCATAAACAATCCCCCACCTTGCAATACCCTGATCCCAACACAAGGTTTCCTCCCTTGTCCCTACATCACCCCACCTGCACTAAATCTGATGTGTTTTATTGAGTACCAATTGAAGTATGAACCAGCTACCATAATGTTCAGCACTCCAGCAGGAAAAACACACCCCAGCAGCACCGCTAACTTTCAAATCCACTTCTTTAGGCCAGAATGTTACGCAGTCTGCACTTCCCCTGTCTAGGACATAATTTCACACCACTCTAGTGACTGAAACCTCTACCGCAAGAACCTTCATTGCCTTTCAGCTTTCAGCTCACTGGCCAGAGCCCATGTTACTCTTCCCTCCTTTACATCCTCCAGGCCACTGATTGCTGCCATTCTGCACTTCCCAGACCTATGAAAGAAATAAAATGTAAATTCAGTACACACATACCAAA
Organism: Protopterus annectens; assembly: GCF_019279795.1. Classification (NCBI taxonomy): domain Eukaryota; kingdom Metazoa; phylum Chordata; order Ceratodontiformes; family Protopteridae; genus Protopterus; species Protopterus annectens. Next base: position 1,668,068,442 of record NC_056725.1, read on the forward strand.
CCTTCTGCCTACCGCCCTCCCCTTGAAACACCATCTCCTTCCTGCCTGTTGAAAACAATTTACACAAGTCTGACTGACATTAAAACCCATACTTGGCGTGTAACAGTATGTTATCCTGTGAAAAACAGTTTATTCCTTTACATACAAATACGTAAAATTACAACTTTATCATAAAATACAGACATCTTTTATTAGGGTTTACTTCTCCTACATCCTAATATTCTGCTCATTACATTATCCTGCCTAATCTTAAATAGTGTCTCACAGATTTTAAAACCTAACAAGTTAACCGAAATGCCAATAGAAATGGGATTTGTAATGGATGCTAACAATGCAATGACCAGGTGAAATATATTAGGAAATCCAACTTATTGGTGAAGTGTAGATATCTCAATAGGTGTACTCTTGGACAAAATGTATTGCCATGGTCCTAAGTATCGTAGTAGACCACCATCTTTTATACTTGGTCTAACTTAAATATGCTGCCAACTAGGCAAAAGGAACCATTCCAGTACCCACCTAACACATTTACCAATGAAACTATGACCTAGTAATCGATGAGCAATGCATTTAGCGTTCTTACTTGGGTACTTGTGTATCATACCAGAAATACTGCTGGATTATGAATTTCTAATATTCTTTCCCTCAATTAATGCTTCACCAGCCTGGACTAGATTAATTTTGCCACTGAAACTGTAATCCACCTCCCATGCAACCTCAGTATGCTACCCCATTTGCATCCTAGCCCTGCCTACACACCACCTCTGAACCTTCCCATGGCATCACCTGTACCAATTGAAATCCATCTAAAATCTCCCCAAAAAACAGAGGTTGCACAGCCCCCAGCCACCAAATGATGCAGCAGCACCAGAAAATATTACCAAAGCCAGCCACTACTAGGAAGCTGGGCTATAAAATTTTGCATTAGCATGAAATGATTGAAGGGTATTGAATCTAAAAGTCAAATGTCTGCCCTTATTTTCTAAGTGCAGTCCTTGAGGAATCACCATTAGTTGCCAGAAATCCACAATGTTATCAACAGCCAAAATCTGAAACAAAATCCAATCAATTCTGTAACTCTGTACAAATAAAATGTGCCACTGAGAGGAACCAGGAATGAAAGTTCTTAAGCTTCAGATGATGATATCACTGGAAAGAACACTTGTCATGCCATGCAAAGATTATTTGTACCTAAAACAATGCATGCATAATGCCAAGTCTACCACGACAATTGGTGAAACAAAGGACGAAAGCACGCCAAACCAAAACCTCCCACCCCCATACCCATTAGTGCAACTTATGCAACAAATAGTGGCAACCTCAAGACCATGCCCTGCGTCTGAATGCAAGCATCCAACCATCATGCAAATCCACCTCCAGCAGGCCAAAGCTGTCATTCTTTCTTAAGCCAGTCCCCCTCCACACACACACACAAACACACACACACACACACACACACACACACACACACACACACACACACACACACACACACACACGCACAGTATGTTAAGCTATAACATCGGCAGCCCTACCCGATATCCCAGTGCAAGAAGGGCTGCAAAAAAAAAAAACCCTAGTCAGGAACACTTCACCAAAATTGTCCTAACTCAGTCAAATGCCAGAGGAACTCATGAAAATTAGAAAAGTTCACAGAACAGGTCTTGCCTTATCATGCTATGCTGAAGGAAGGAGGCCTGATCTCAATTATATGTCCTGATTTCAAAACTGCGATCTGACATAATCACCACTTAAACCCCCCCACACACAATAATAAGAGGCACAAATCTGGCTATACTGCAAAACACTGTACAACCCGGACATACTCCCTTACCTTCCCTGTCTGTCCATGAAGAAATTGCACAATTAGCAATAGGGCCCTACTCTGACAACCATTGCCACCACCCACATGCGCAGTGGCACGAGGTTGATTGAATAATAGTTATTGCCTCAGCATGAATTAGCAAGAATTTTCTAAATGGTATGAAATCTTAAACTCAAGTATTGCATTAGCATGAATTTCCTAAATGGTATGACATCCTAAACTCAAGTATCGCATTAGCATAAATTTTCTAAATAGTATGACATCCTAAACTCAAGCATTGCATTAGCATGAATTTCCTAAAGGGTATGACATCCTAAACTCAAGTATCTTTCATTATTTTCTAACTGAAGTGTTTAATGATTTGCTATTAATTTGCCAGAAAACTACAATTTTGTGAACACATACCAAACTATGAAGCAAAATCTAGACACCATGTTAAAATCCACACAGCTGAGAGGTACGGCTCTGATCCTAGATATTCAACTCCTACAACACCCTCGACACAAACATAGAGCAGCTCTCGCTGTAACTGCTCATGCACGGCAACAAACAGTCATGACTGCTACAAAACCCATGAAAATGCTGCATCACAGACTACCGCCACTCAGAGAACCAGAACCCACTCATCCCCAAAACTCTGACAAAAGGCATAACTCTCGACTTTCTATGCAAGAAACCTGGTCAAGTCACAGCAGCAGGTTATAACAAGGCAGCTAACAAGGTAAAAGAATTTCAAGGCTGTGGGTCCCCTCAAGCACACCAAATGCCTTTGTAAGCATAGCAACTAAAAAACTCCTTTAACTACTACAGATGCCATAAGCATCCACTGTAATATGTTGGTGAAATATTAGGTTTACAATGTTATACCTCCCGACAGCAACATATTGGGGCATTCTTCATCACCCTGCAACAGCCTTGATTACAATTAAACTTTAAGGGTATATCCACTCATTTCCATTTAGTTTTCATTCATCACTTCTGATGGACTCCTCATCACCTTTCAGTTTTTCCACTCTTCCAATAGACCACCCCTCCCACAAGATCGCCCATATCTATAAAATAAAAACCTCGAGCTGCATCAAACTTCTGTTACTCACCACCACTGGAATTACAGAAGCATGAGATGCAGAAAAGCAGGAAAATTCCAACCAGACCCTGCAGCTTGTTAAAGTAAACCATGCCAAAGACATAGCAACAACCACAACCACAGAACAGATCAAAATTATGAGGCAAAATTCAGACCTTCAGCGAAAAACTACCTCGTCCGTTGTATCTGATAGGTGTGCCGTGGCCCAAGCTCACCCAACTATGCCTAAACTCAAAAAAAATTAGCCATTACTCACCTCTACCACTATAAGACCACGGCCTACCTACCAGTGTACCCATAGGTTGTCTTGGACATAAAGCTGCTTTCTGGCAAGTTCACACCAAAATGTTACTCCTTATCCAGTTACTCTGGCATAAACTCCTTAAGCACCTCCCTACCCTTACCTCATTTCTTCTCAAGCCATCCTCACTCCCATTTTAACCCTTACCTCCCCTTTACCATCTTAACTCCCATTTATATTCACCCCCCCCCCCCCATGAAGATGTCCCTGGACAAATTGGTTTGTTGCCAAACCTCATTTCTATCTTTTATCTTGACCTCATTTTAGGTTACCTATTATAGCCTATGGACGTAACATATGTTATTCTTACATTGATGTCATTGAGGTTAAAGTTTATTATTTTTCTAAGTGACATCAGTGTAAGGAAAATATATATTTTTAAACTATTTTGCACAAATGAAGAAAAAGCTAAAAACAGATGGCCAGAATTACTTTTCAGCAGTTTATGCTCCACATGCTGTGGTACACTGGTAAGTTATAATATATCATCAAATCATTTAATATGTTTTTGACATTTTTCTTGTATTTGGTGATATGTATTATGTTTGTATTTTTTTCATGTTCTTTTTAAGATTAATTTTTTAAGCAGGTAGTCGTGATATCAGTGAGTTCTTTGATTGGCACTTTTTATCATATGATGCATGATAGGGTATTTATTACAAAGGTTTTTGCTCTTGGCATTATCCCAAAGATGAAGCATTTAGCAAAGCTAATCTGGGTACGCCTTGGAGATACATCTAATTAAACTGACACAGCTGATTATGTTTGCTGTTTTTTTTTTGTTAATATATATCTGCATCTATATAGCTATCTCTCTCTCTCTGTCTATATATATATATATATATATATATATATATATATATATATATGTCTGTGTGTGTGTGTGTGTGTGTGTGTGTGTGTGTGTGTGTGTGTGTGTGTGTGTATGTATGTATATATATATATATATATATGTGTGTGTGTGTGTGTGTGTGTGTGTGTGTGTGTGAATGTATGTATGTATATATATATATATATGTGTGTGTGTGTGTGTGTGTGTGTGTGTGTGAATGTATGTATATATATATATAAAATAGAACTTCAAAAATGGACAAAACGGCAATGGAGCCTGTAATAAGCTTTTGTCTTTTATTAGTATCAAAAGATGAAAGCTTATTACAGGCTCCATTGCAGTTTTGTCCGTTTTTGAAGTTCTATTTTATGTTAGTTTATTCTTCAATAGTGTTCCGACAGTTTTATTGTGTGATATAAATATATATATATATATATATATGGTTCTACCTGACATATATATATATATATATATATATATATATATATATATATATATATGTGTGTGTGTGTGTGTGTGTGGATCTGTCAATTTATATCGGTGAAATGATATGACAGAATTTCTGAAAACACAAACATTAAAAAAAAAAAACACAACGATCTTTTTACAGTTTTGCAGGGAGCAAGCCCCCCCCCCCTGCACCCCCTGTTGCTTATATATACCTACTCCGAGAGTTCATTACATTGAGGAAAAAGGTAAATTTCCCACTCCTCACTGTACCGCGATCCCCATTCAAAAGCTTCATTTTTTCAGAAATTCAATCGTATCATCGCACCAATAGGAATTTGAAGTTTCTGAAAACTCGATCAACTGATAGAGATCCATGTATGATTGCACTACAGCAAGGAAAAGGGAATATTCCTATTCCATGCTGTACTGTGATCTCCGTAGTCAGTTTTTGAAGTTTCAAAACTATCTGAGGAAACAGCACTGTAAATTATTAAATAAACTTTACACGTAATCTAGCCATTGTAGGGGAATCTTATCACCAGCTTCCTCGCCCTCTCTAAATCTCAGATAGCCAGATTTCTTTCTCTGAATGATCTATCTCGAATGGCATGCACAAACACTAGGAAAAACCTTAGAAAAGAAAACTGCACATCATTTAGTCTAATTGTCACAGATTCCACATAGATATAAATTGATTAGAAATGTACATAACTCATTAAGTAACCATCCACCCTTACTATTTTCTTATTCAAAACTGGCAAAATGCAACCAATCTAATAGCTGCTAGAATTATCTCTGAAACAAAAGGTGACTTTGTTTCTGATTTGGATTATCTATAGGTTCATATGTTCATGGGTTGTTACTAAGCTAACAACCACAATGATCCTTACAAGCCTAGACATGCACTCCAAACCATTTGGGTCCCAAGTATCATGGGAATTTATACAGAGGGAACTATGATAGCAGGGAGGTAATGAAGGATTTGTGTGTGTGTGTGTGTGTGTGTGTGTGTGTGTGTGTGTGTGTGTGTGTGGGGGGGTTCTTATTGATGTCCTCTGTTCAAAATAGACATGGGGGCCAGACCTGATGTAAATTTGCAATTTAAAAAGAAAACCACAAGTGATAATGGAGCACTATATCACACAAAATGAACTTTAATCCACTGGTTTAGCGCTTTCAGCCCAAGAATTAGGCCTTCATCAGAACAAAATGTTAAAAACCTGTCTCATTTTTATATCATCATCAATACACATCACACCAATCAAATCTCATTTTACTTAAACTTAATGTAAAAACTGTTTAAAATGTGTTTAAATAAAAATGCATTTTAAATAAAGCATACATTTCTAACAAACACATAAACTATTTACATTTGTTGTAATAAGCTTTTCTTTTCAACACAGCTTTATAGTTGACACCATTGTTAAGCCCTGATACCCTGCATGCATCAAATAAAACCTGCAATTTAAACTCTCTAAAATCTAGTTCCCCATCTCTGTCTCCATTAAAGCCCAATGGAGAATGATCTATATCTGTAAAAAGAAACTTAACACTGTTATTGCTATTCACACAGTTTAAAGTGTGCTTGTAAGGAGCATTATCTATTTTTTTCTTTTTGATGGCATAATAGTGTTCATACATTCTGTTTTTAAGTTGCCTATTGGTTTTCCCAATATAGAATGAAGAACAGGTGGAGCATTTTGCCATGTATACCACAAATGTAGATTTACAATTAAAAAAGCCTGGAACGTGCCACATCTTGCTCTGAGTTGCAACATTAAAATATGCTCCCTCTGAAATGTATTTACAAAAATTGCAACTTTTACATTTAAAAGTACCTATGTTGCCTTGAGGCTTTTTTCTTTGTCCACATTCTATCATTTCTTTGAAATTCCTTCCTCTTGTGTTAACAAACATGGGGGCTTCTCCCACTACCATCTGAAGATCACTATTTGAAACTAATATTCTCCAGTTGTTGGACACTATGTTTTTAATTTCTTTACTGTCTAAGGTAAAGGTTAACAACATGGACGTTACCCAATCCTTCTTGTTTCGTCTGTTTCCACTAAGCCCCTCCCATTCACTTGTACTAATAATGTCTTGGACTATTTTAGAAGGGTACCCTCTGTTTTTAAATCTAGAATGCAATTCCTGCACTAACAAATCTAACTGTGCTTCATCGCTTGTAAGTCTCTTAAGCCTTACTAACTGCCCCTTTATGATGTTATATTTCACATAAGTGGGATGCATACTAGAGTAACTCAAAAGACCATTGCTTGCCACATTCTTATAACTGATGCAGGACTCCAAAAAAACTTTACCTTCCTCTTTAATAACTTCTAAATCTAAGAAACACATCTTACAATTATCCCAGCTACCAGTAAAATGTAAAAAAGAGGTGCTATTTTTCATGTCTACAATGAACTGTAAGAGCTCAGTTTGTGTGCCTCTCCAAATAAAAAACAAATCGTCAATAAAACGATAATAACTCACAATTTTCTGTCTGTTGGTAAAATTGGACATAATGTTGTTTTCCCAGTAAGCCAGAACTAAGTTGGCATAACTGGGAGCCATACTGGCACCCATCGCCACCCCCTTCGTTTGCAAAAAATGTTCGTTGTCAAACATGAAGTAATTGTATGAAATAATATTATCCATACATTCCAACATGAACCTGCACTCTTCTAATTCATATTCTCCACTGTTGATTAACAAATTCCCAACCCACTTTAACCCCATGTCATGAGGAATGCAGGTGTATAAAGATGCCACATCAACTGTCACCAGCAAATCACCAGCTTCAACCTTAATTTTATTGATTTTACTTAAAAAATCAAAAGAATACCTAATAAAGGAGTCTGTCTTCTGCACGATCTCAAGCAAAGTTCTATCTATAAACTTGGAACATGGCTCTAACTTCGATGCTGGTGAAGAAACTATGGGTCTATAAGGGGGACAGTGCCCATCCTTATGTATCTTTGGAATACCAAAGAGGTGCCCTATCCTGGGTTTGTCTACTACAAAAAACTTATACATGTTCCTAGAAATCAAACCTTCTGATAAGGCTTCATAGGTTAGTACTAGGCTAACTGCCCTTGCGAGCCATTTTAAGCCTAGCCAGTTATCCCCTGTGAGATTCAAACCCTGTACCTTGTGTTTGTAAGGCAAACACCTTAACCATTAGGCCATCCTCCCAACCCCCTTTTTAATCTCAGAAATATACACAGGATTCACAGGTTAGTACTAGGCTAAGTGCCCTTGCGAGCCATTGTAAGCCTAGCCAATTATCCCTTGTGAGACTCAAACCCTGCACCTTGTGTTTGTAAGGCAAACAGCTTAACCATTAGGCCACCCTCCCAACCCCAAAAAGTCAAGAGTCTATTCTTGTATACGCTTTTAGGACATCACCTTTGGAAACCTTTTTATATGCAGTTTCATCTGCTAATAATAATTGCATTCCCTTCACATAATCATCAGAATTTACTATGACCGTTGAACCCCCTTTGTCTGCACGCATGACCCTGATGGAAATATCATCCTTAATGGAGTTGAAAATCATTTGCTGTTCTGCTGTCATACTATAAAAATTTCTCTTGCTTCTTTTGTTTAACAAATCCCTAATTTCTATTTCACACAATTCCTCAAATGCTTTTAATACAGGGTGCAAGGGTGGGTTAAAAGTGCTAGCTGTAACAAAATCACCCTTTTGTTTACCTTCTTGATTCCCCATTAAAAACTTTAAGTTCAGATTTCTTTCTCTGAATTATCTATCTCGGATGGCATGCACAAACACTAGGAAAAACCTTAGAAAAGAAAACTGCACATCATTTAGTCTAATTGTCACAGATTCCACATAGATATAAATTGATTAGAAATGTACCTAACTCATTAAGTAACCATCCACCCTTACTATCTTCTTATTTAAAACTAGCAAAATGCAACCAATCTGATAACTGCTAGAATTATCTCCGAAACAATGGTGACTTCCTTTCTGATCTTGATAATCTATAGGTTCATATGTTCATGGGTTGTTACAAAGCTAACAACCACAATGGCCCTTACAAGCCTAGACATGCACCCCAAACCATGTGGGTCCCAAGTATCATGGGAATGTATACAGAGGGAACTATGATAGTAGGAAGGTAATGAAGGATTTGTGTGTGTGTGTGTGTGTGTGTGTGGGGGTGTCTTATTGATGTCCTCTGTTCAAAATAGACATGGGGGCCAGACCTGATGTAAATTTACAATTTCCCATCCAATTGTCAAGATTTCATTGGAACAGAGTCAGGGATATACTCTCTTTTACATGGATGGGGAGCCTATTCCATAGTGTTGGAATCTTTTGGGACACATATTGATCTCTTCAGCATGTTCTTTTTATGTCACAAATGAAGTTCATTCCTAGATCTAGTGTTTTGGTGCTGTTTGTTTTGCACATGTGCAACAGATCCATCAGGGCTGGGTCTGAGAATGCCCAGTATGCCTGGCAAAGGTCCCCTCTCAGCAGCTTGTAGGAGAATGAATACAGAAAAAGAGCCTTTAGGCGATCAGTGTAGGACTTGGTTTTTATTCCCTAAATTCTCCTGGTGAGAAGTCTTTGTAGGAGTTCCAGCTGTTGCAAGTGTCTGGTGAGATACATGCTAAAAGGGTTATTACATTCAATGATAGGTCTGATAAGGGCCATGTACAGTGGTACTATAACTTCCTTGGACCTGGATTCCATACTCTTACCTATAAGTTGGGCAGCATAGAATGTTGTTCGTCAAATGCCAGACTGCTATCTGCATATCTTCCCAGATTTCTTATTATTGGGTTGACTCTTGGGGGCATTTTATCAATACTTACTTTAATACTAACTTTCTTCAAATCCTTGACTGCCATGCACCTTATCGCACTACTAGAATAAGAACAAATTCTGCCCCATGGCTCACAAAACAAACTAGGCAGGAGATACTCCTTAGAAATAAAATCTGGGATAAATGGAGAGCTACCAAATGCCCAACAAACCACCTTCACTATAAACAGCTAAGAAATGCCACCAAGAAGGATATTCTTAGAGATAAAAAAGATTTCTATCTTCAACTACAACAAACCAACCAACAAACTCCTCAAAAATTTTGGTCTGGAACAAACACACTTCTTCAGCCAGGCCACACCACTACTCCAGACCCAGCTGGTTTCAACCATAATAACTTCAACCAGATCCCTGATGCCTTTAATAACTACTTTACTGAAGCCATTCTAACCCTGGCTAATTCTTTACCACCTTTCACTACCTCCCAAACTAATACCTGCAATACTTCACTGCCTACCTTTCAGATACAACCTGTATCTACATCCCTCATCTATAAGCTACTTCAAAAACTGAAACCTTGCACCCCTTCTGCTGACTGTCTCCCATCTGAATTCCTACAAATAGCCGCAAAAGCCATAGCCTATCCCATCTCCATCCTTATTAACAGAACTATCTCAGAAGGCAAAATCCCTGCTCTATGGAAGATATCCCACATCATCCCTCTACACAAAGGTGGTCCTTCTACGGAGCTTTCAAACTATCACCCTATCGCTTTACTTTCCCCTTTAGCTAAGATCATGGAAAAGTGCATTCACAAACAATTACTTAACCACTTATTACAAAATAACCTACTTGCAAACTGCCAACACGGCTTTAGACCATTCCACAGCACCTCAACTGCCCTCTTATCCTTTACCGACTCCATAAATAAAAATCGGAACAATAACTCTTTTTCCTCTGCACTATTTATTTACCTGTCGAAAGCCTTTGATATGGTTAAGCATAACTTACTACTAGACAAACTAAATACACATTCTCTCAACCTTCAAGCTATACAATGGTTTAGGTCTTATCTGGAAAATAGACAGCAAGCAGTACTTTGGCAGAACAATCTGTCTTCACTACTCCCAGTAAATATTGGAGTACCCCAGGGCTCTATCCTAGGTCCCCTACTCTTCTCCTTATTTATTAACAACTTACACATGAACATACCTCAAGCCACCTGCATTCAGTATGCAGACGACTCCACCTTAATCTGTACAGCTAAGAATATAGCCTCTCTCCAACTCCCTTAACCAAACTGTTTTTCAAAATGTTGAAAAATGGTTTATGCAACACTGTCTCCTCCTAAATCCCCAAAAAACTAAACTACTGCTTTTTACCCCTACTCACAAATCACCTACTCCTTTCTTCACTATAACCTCTAACAATGGTACCAACATTAACCCAGATACTACAACCCACCTACTAGGTGTAACAATTGATAATAGTCTCAGCTTTGATGAACACATCAACTCCACTATAAAGTCTGCTAACAAAAAACTTGGTACCCTCTATAGAATCAACCCCTTCCTTACCCCTTTTGCAAGAAAAAGTATTGCCCAAACCCACCTCATTTCTACCCTTTTCTATGCCTGTGTTATATATACTAACCTTTCCAAAAACAACCTCTCTAAACTCTCCACCTGTTATAATAGCATAGCTAGATTCATCACAAGTTCCCCCTTTAAAACTCACCACTGCCTTAATTTCAAACAGCTAAGATGGCTAGAATTGAAAAACCATATACTCTGTCAACAATTACTTATTACTCAAAAGATCCTATACCACCCTAACAACACCCCTATCCTCACCAATCTAATTACACCCTATACAAATCTATCCACACTCTGCTCTGCTAATAAGCTTCTAGTTTCCTCAAATAAAGCTAATAACAAAGCTGGGGATTCACTCTTCTCAAACACTGCAGGAAAAATCTGGAACCAGCTTCCCTCAGAGTTATCTACCCTTGCTTCGACTTCTCTTTTTAAAAAACATCTTAAAGAACATCTAAAAACTCATTGGCTTTGTCCGTGCGCTAACCCAGACTGATATTTTCTTCACTTTGTCACTTCCCCCTTTCCCTACTCCTGTAACCTAAGTCTCCAAAACAAGTTGCTACTCTTTCTTTGAATTATGAGAATAACACTTGTGTTCTCTTCCCTACCTGAGACTTGTTCATACCTTCTACTGTGTTTTGTATAATTATTTAGTAGAATTTCTACTAAATATGCTATATTTTAAAAATGTATTATTATTACTCCTTTTAGACTAATACTATTCTGTACTGTATTCCTGTATGTTTCTACACATTGTTAACTGATGTAGTTCAAAAATGTATTATTATTACTCCTTTTAGACTAATACTAGACTGTACTGTAATCCTGTTTCTATACATTGTTAATTTTGTCACTGTTCATGCGTGGAGCTTTTCTCCCTGGGCCTCTACTGAAAATGGACATATATCCAGCTAGACTAGCCCGGTTAACAAATGTAAAATAAAATAAATAAAATAAAATAAACTTGGGTTGAGAGTTTCCCAAAGGGGATTATAATGCATTTTTTGGCATTGGGTTTTAGCCCATGGCTTTGGTACCAATCAATTGTCTGTGTTAAACCCTCTTGCAAGATGTTGGTATCTTGGGAGGAATCTATAATAGCTCCCAATTTACAGTCATCTGTGAACTTGGTGAGGCAGAGGCCTTGAACATTAGCCTTGGCTTCCAAGAAATTGATGAAAAACAGGAATAAGCTCAGCATGGAACCTAGGGTACTCCACTGGTGACCATTCTCTTGGTGGAGGTGGTCTCACTGATCCTGATTTCCTGGGACCTGTCTGTGAGCCAGCTGGCAATCCAGTAAGTAAATTATGTAGGGATTTATGCCTAGCATAGAGAGCTTGTCAATAATGCCTGAATGGGGTATTGTATTGAATGCCATGGCTAGTACAAGATACACAGGATGCACTATTTTACTCTCATCCACTGCCTCGGTAACTCTGTCAAAGAAGTCTACTAGGTTAAGTAGGCATGACCTTCCCTAACAAAGCCAAATAGGGATAGATCCAGTGTCTGTAGTTTGCCAGTGTCCTTGCTTATCATTTTCATGATAATTTATTCCATGGCTTTGCATATTAGGCTTGTTGGACAGCTGGGTCTGTAGTTCCTGGGTTAATTGATGGTCTGCCCTTGTAGAGGGAAATGACTGTTGCAGTCATCCATTCACATGGGACATAGCCTGTTTCAAGGCTATAGTTGAACAGTGCCTTAAGTGGTCCAGATAGGTAGGTATGTTTTAGACTGTTCAGGATGCAACCGGAGATGTTGTTGGGACCCCTGGAGGTGGCATTCTTGGTAAGTGCTGCCAGCATCTGGTTCCGACTAACAGTTTGGAGTAGTATGTTGGAGAGGATTTTACCTGGTGGAGCTGAGGAGGAATGGGGGGTGAATTCTGAGCCAAATTTATCAGCCAGTAGAGTTGCTATGTCACCTTGATCAGTGAAGGTGGCCCTGCTCACCACCAGTTCAGCACACTGCTGTGCATTACCTTTAAGGTTCCAGACATAGCTGAAGAAGGCCTTGTGATTGTCCTTAGACTGTGAGGCTACCCTGACCTTGTAGCTGGCCTTGTTGGACATAATTAGATCTCTTAGTTTTCTTGCTTAGATGTGTGAGAGCATTTATCTTTAAGGGAGCTGCTCTTCTTGATTTTGGTCATTCTCTTATTTTATTATATACTCTGTTTAGATGATTATTCTACCAGTGGGGTTTGAAAATCGACTCCTATACCCTCTAAGCAAAAAAAAAAAAAAAAAAAAAAAACACCTTTTGAGATGTCTGGAGTGATTCCCAACTCAGAGAAATCAGGCAAACACTTTCTGCCACAAGATGGAGGACTTAGGAATTTCTTAATGTAAAAACATAGCAAAAGCAGCTCTCAAGTACAGATTAAACAAGACACAAAAAATACCATGCAACTAAGTCCTAACTAAGAAATGGCTATTTTTGCCACAACATTAAATTACTGCTTTAAAATGCCCAACACAGTAATTATCACTGCATAAAGTAAGTACAAGTGTAGTAAATAAAAAATATCCTTATCTTATCTGGGTATAGGTGAAACACTTGAAAGGCATTGCAGACTTCTCTGTAAATGAACACAGAGCCTTGCAAATGTGTCTCTGTTTACAAGATGACCCCTGAAAGCTCCTACACATTCTGTAATATTTTATTGACTGCATCATCAACAAGTACCTTTCACTGACAAGAAACTAAATAATGTGTAAATGATGACAATAGGTCAATTCTGAATTTTGCAAAGAAGTTATATTTTGGAATAAAGCTTGGCATGACAAAAAACAGGCAGATCACAACACTAGAACAACTTCCTTGTCCTATGCAAATTATGTTGTCAAAAATAAAGTAAGCTAAGGCGTATTATCTAGAAGTGAGCCATCTATCCCTTCCTCACAGACCAAGCACTTCTAAACTTTCACGAAGGACATTACAAATATATATGCTACTTCTTCTAGTATTAATACCCTAGACAAAACTGAATATAAAAAATGTTATCACTAGTAACACTACAAACATATTTATGTCTTCTTATACAGACCTCATAGCACTAATCACAACTCCACAAACCACATCTTTTCTTACTTCATTCTGCTTAACAGAAGTCTAGTCAAAAACAACTAAAAAAGCTATACAGAAGGAATAATTCTAACCTACACTCAGTTTACCCTTCCATTCTATGTATAACTGCCTCAAATGTATCTAAAGCACTCCAGCATGTTTTTATCCTTATCCACATGAATTCTTCACAGCCAATTTAAATATTTCATAATTATCTGTTTACCAAAATCTCTCACCCTATTGCCTCAAACCCCTATCTCATCACTCAAATTTTTGAAAAATGGTTACTGTAAGATAATAGAGAAATACTAAAAGATATGGACTGTATAATTTCAGAGAGGGGTAGCATATTCTTACTGCAATCTGTACTGCAATTAATCCAATTTACCACATCAGAAAAGACTAATCTTATAGGAGGCATTTCCATAGATGCAAAAAGAACATTTGAGTGTGTCAACCATAAAGTGTTCACTCATAACCTCTGCTTGCTTTGCACTGGAGACTACATCTTATACTGGATGGAAAACTATTTAACTAACAGAACTTACAAGGGTCTTTCAAGAAATAATTTTCCAGTACAGGTGCTTTTATAGCATCAGGAAGTCTGTACTAGTGCCGATCCTGTTCCCAATATTCATAAATGATTTGATGTGGGCCTTCCCTTTGTGTTCTAATACACTAGATGTTGATACGATCTTCATGTTTAGGTCTGCCCAGCACTGCAGAAAACGTAAGAACAACTTCAGAAAAACATAAACATATTACTCTCCTTTGGAAATGGGTTAGCAACAGCCTGCTTCCCAATAACGCTAACAAACAATGTATGCATGCATTTGGGGACTGGTAGGAAATAAAAATAAAAAAAATCCCCTGATAAAAAATATCCTACAAAACCTAATTTGAAACCTCGTTCATAAAGTTGATAAATATGAGTTTTTAGGACTATGATTAGATCCTGCTCTTTCATTTAAAGATTACATTCAACCCATAGTTGACAAGGTCATATAGCAGCTAAAAACCTGCTGCTTAATATCTAACTGCCTTACTTCTGTTTCCAGAAGCTCCATAACCAGGAATGTTCTCATCACTAAGTTTGACAATGCCTTACCACTTGTAACTCATCACTCCTGCCACAGCACTTCACGAATTCAAATGACAATAAAATCTATCAATTCTCAAAACATATTCCCAGTAAGCAACACCACTGCATTCCCCTACAAAAAAGCCAATTGGCCACCTGTTACAGCTGGTACTGTCTTTCTCAAAATTTTGTAACATCAAATTAATTCATAGCAATTATTGATCATCACTGAGCCATAAACTGAGTATCAGATTTGCATCATTAACATAAGAAACAATGTTAATGAATATTTCACACAAAAGATATCAGTTTATTACATAGAATGGAAAGAATCTACAGGAAGATTTTTCTGTGAACTACAATCGTTGTCCTAGAAGATTAGAAATTATTTGAACTTTCCTAATTAAAAAAAAAAAAAAAAAAAAAAAAGATGCATACAAGACTGTTTAAAAAGTCCCACTCCTGTAAATGCTTTAAGGACCCTGGATCAACTCTTCTACCAGTAAGAATGCTGACCATAATATTATTTATATCTCTTATCACTCAGACAAAAGACTAACTACCTTGAATCTTGCCTATCCTCTTTCATAAACTATTTCTCTAAAACTTTATATCTCTCTCTCTTTGTCCACATGCTTTCCTTTCCTATCTCTGCTTTCTGAAGCTTTGAACTACAGCCTAGTCATTATAAAATTCTATGAAGTTTTTTTTTTTTTTTTTGCTTTTACTCCAAATTTTATCGTTTTAGTTTTACTCAGTATACTTTTTGTTTCCTTATTATACATCCATATTGGTGCATCTTAGAAGTAGCATTTTCTTTTGAATCTTTGCATTCTTATTGTTCACAATTGCATGATATGTATTTTGACATTTCTGATTTAACTTTGTCCTGCCCCGACTGAAAAAGAACCATAGACCACCTCACATATCCAGTTAACAAATCAAATATATGGAAAAATAATAGTAAATAAGTAATGAAATCACATCACAGCTAACAATCTAATTTGTCTTTTGTATGAATTTATTTATTGATTTTTTTAATTATTTTTTTCTTTTTTGTTAAATGTAAACATGCCACAATATCTGTATGACATGTTAACTGTTTTGGGTAAACTTGTTACCCACAGTTTTATTCTGCAGTTTGTAATTGATTTACTAAGTAAGCATAGTTACTAAATAGATATCTATTTGATATACACAGTAAAAAAAATATCAGTGTTTTTTCTGTGTTAATCTCCAAATGAAGAACATGAGGACATTTTCTAAGTGAAGCACCTTCTAGCTTTGGTGACCAGCAGTGCTTGGTATGGGGGGGGTGTATTTTGTACTTACTATTAAAATATGCATGTTTTGGGAAAAGGAGGATTACATCTGATGAGCAATTGTGTTGCAATAATAGATGGGTAAAAGCAATTACCAAGGTTTTCTAAAAATTCTACAAGCAAATGTTGCAGCTGAAAATGATACAGAACTGACCCTGCAGAACTTACCTGCAGCATAACTACTCATGTACTCTATATGATTTTTCAGAAATGTGTTATCATCTTGTGTGCATGGCTTACAAATGGTTAAAAATACTTCAGTAAATTTTCACTGCATAAATATAGTAGCACTGATCATATAGTTTCAGGTTTCATCAGTATTATTGGAATGCGGTTTGTACTTAAACTGTGCTCGGTCATAATAGAAATGTTGTGGTATGTGTTTTCCCTTAATTAAAACATTATCTTGTGCTGTCATAATGAATATTCTGCTAAAACTTTTACAATTTGTGATACTTTCAGAAACACATTAACATACTAGTGGTTTCTGAAATATTGAAGTTGCTTACTAGCATACCACAGACCATACAGCAGTGAACAATACTGCTGTTTTCAGTTCTTGGAAATAGAATGACGATTATTGTAACCACTAACAAACCATTATGTAAGATAATATAACGATCACAGACATGTCTAATGTAACAAAAATGACAGAAGATTTGATCAATTAAAAAAAAGTTTGCCTTTGTAATCAAAGCATAAGCTCTCAATAATTTTCTGAGCATATCACTAGGTTGATACATAGTTCATAGACCAATGTTCCAGAATTTGACAGCTTTTCTAACAGAATGATAATATACTACATTCCTTAATAACATTAAAATTCAGCTTCAGAATGGCGGTGGTAGCCATTTAGGTATTCATCATACAGTGTGAGCTCACAGTAAGAACCATTGAACAAAGTGACTTATAAAAATTATATTCATTGGACTATAGATAATTTATTTTGCTTCTCTGTGGAGAGACGCTCTCCTTTAAGATCTCAAATCACTTAACTAGCACACAGACCACAATTACTTGTCCTTTCAATCCTTTGCAACATTATCTGCATATCTGTAGAATTTCAAGAACTAAGACATACATCATGAGAAATGACAAAGTGCATTTTTTGAGCCACTCCCCCCCCCCCGACATTGCCTGATAGCTCCTCTACCTTTGATCAAATAGCTCTTTTATTCTAGTGAAATGGCAGCTGGACATTCCTGGGTTACATCAGAGGCCTAATGCATATTGTTTTCAGCATGTTAAAACTGGCATCAAGTTGAATTTCAATGACACTTAGGTGAACTATTTAGAAAGTGTTGTTCTGTTTAAAAAATGATAACTCTTGAATTAAAAAGTTATAAAACTAGAAACAGTGACCATATTCAGACTATTCGTATGTAATCATACTTTCCTTACCGCTCTAGATACATTCTATTTCTTAACATTTCTGCCTTCATTTATATAGCTAAACATCACATCCTTAATCTTATTTTTGTAAGGGTATAATCTTAGTGTTCTTGCTTAGTCTAGGCAAGACATAGCTCATCTATTCGTATTTTATTTTATTATGCACTTTAAATTTAAATAATCGTGTTACATCATTTGCAATTTACCTGCAGCTATTTATATATATGTATATTGTCATCAGTCTCAACAGGAATCACATTCCTTAGTCTATTTAGTCTATTATTATACCTCTACAATGACACAGGACCATAAAGTGCATTGGATATGTTCTAAAGCAAGTCTAACTAACAGATTGGAATGGTGTATAACCTCCTTACCATCAATACCACCAAACTGGACAGTTTGTTGAAAAATTGTATTGTTTTTGCATTTTATTTTGTTGGTGAGTATGGCCTCTTGAATATTTTTCTCAGAGCTGAAAATCTCTGCCATGAAATCATGAACAACTGAATCCATGATATCTCACTATCTAAAGTAATAGACTACTGTATTTCCATGTTAAATGTATCCAGAGTTTCTTTTCACTTCTTATTAAGACAACTTGTCAGCTAGTTCTTGCAGATAGAACACCTCCCACTGAAAATTAACACATGATGATGCAATAGTGAAACAACAATATAAATAAGAGGTAACTCCTCTATAGAGGTAAGTTAATTGTGATTAACCATAATGGTTTGCATTTGTATGTAAATCATTGCTCAATACCCATCATGACATAATTTTTATGGATGTAGTTCTAGAGAAAAATTGGGTAAACAGTGAAACAAAAAAAATCAGATGGAATGCTATAATCTTTATTTTTTTGCAAAATCACAACATTATTATGAGGATTATAACAGGAAATTAAATTAATTGTAAAGCAAAGGCACTTGCAAATAAATGTGACCAATACACTTTAAGAATGGTATTTCCTTTCAACCTTTCCACTTATCCTAAATCATCCGTCAGTTAATCCAGCGCCCGGTCTGTTGCTAAATAACATCTGTACTGAAATGACTGTGTCACTCTACCGGTTTGAGTAGATCTGTTATAGAACAACAGGTCTGAGGCCTGGAAGCTATCATTTATATGGCAGCCAGTCATGTTCCCTATCAGTGAGAGTGACTATCACAATAATCAGGACATTGTCACCAGCTCCATGTATCAACCTGAGATGACTTAGAAGATTTCTGTTCTCCAGCAGAAGTCATACAGGCATTAGAGTTTCCTGTACCCACCTTCCAAGATAGGATAACTTTCTGTCAGTTACTTCACCATAATCCACCAGACAGCTCTCCTAGCAACCTGAGTCCCTTCCAGAAGTTGGGTTGCCAGCAGTACAGATGAAAACCTTGTCTCTGAACCAAAGGCTTGCATATGGATGGAGTGAGGAATTAGAAAATTCAGACATCATATCGATTTATGTTCTTTCATACCACCAATTGCATATAAAAACAATATTTATTATTCATTTATCCATACAGTGGCTCTTCAGGATAGGATGGCCTTGGAAGTTTTCTTAAACTGACTTAATCAATTAGAAGGGAACTGAATTACTTCCTTTCAGCCTATACTTTGCTACTTCATATTATTTATATGTTCATATGTTCATAGATGTTTACTAGGCTAATGACTACAAGGGAGTTTTTAAGCCTAGCCATGCATCCTAAATCTCTCACAAGTTCTGATACCCTTGATAAGTGTAAGCAGGGGCTTGGGACATGAAATATTCACAAGCCGTGGCCCTGGAGATGAACCATTTATGGGTTGCCTCAGTGTCCAATACAGACATAAGTGCCAAAGCAGGGATGAATTTTCTGTTCCCCATCCAGTTGTCTAAGTTGCACTTGAATTGGGCTAGGGAGAAACTCTACTTCACATGCCTGCTGCAGAGAAGGGGTAGTCTCTGGGATATATACCTGTCTGTTTAGCAGATCCTACTTATATCAGAGGTAAGGTTTAGGCCTTTATAATGAGAAATTCTGGTGTTGTCTGTTTTGTGGATATGCAGGAGGTCCATCAGAGTGGGGTCTGACAATGCCCTGTATGCTAGGTATAGATCTCCCCTCAAAAGCCTGTAGGAGATAGAATACAGGGATAGGGCCTTGAGGCAGTCTGCATAGGACATTTTACTTATGCCCTGTATTCTTTCAGTGAGGAACCTCTATGAACATTCCAATTGCTGGATGTGCCTGGAAAGGCAGCATTGTACTCAATGATAGGTCTGATAAATGGAGAATACAGTGGTACAATGACTTCCTTGGACTTAGATGCCATACCTTTATCTATAAGTTGTGCAAAATAGAATGATTTCCTCACTACTGTAGACACATGATAGTCAAAGGCTAGATTACTGTCTATGCGTGTCTTTAAGTCCCTGACTACTGGGTCAACTCTAAGGGGTGTGTTCTCAATACAGTAGTTATCAGGAGTGGATGATTTCCAGAAGGATACTTTTATGCATTTCTTGGCATTTAGTTTTAGTCCATGGCTCTGACACCAGTTGTTTGTTTGTATCAGCCCTTCCTGGAGAACATTTATGTCAGTGTGAGACTCAATGACAGCTCCTAATTTGCAATCATCTGCAAACTTAGTCAGCCAGAAACCATCGACAATGACCTTGACTTCAGAGAAGTAAATGCCAAAAATTTGCATTCCAAGGACCGATCCCCGAGGGACTCCACTTGTGACTGGCGTCTTTGTAGAGGTGGACTCCACAATTCTAACTTCCTGGGTCCTGTCTGTGAGCCAGTTGGTCATCCACTGGGTGACATATGGGTTTGTACCTAACCTCTTAAGTTTGTCAACAACTTCCAAGTGGGGTATTGTGTCAATTGGCTTGGCCAGGTCAAGGTAGGTAGTGGGAACCATTTTTCCCCTCACCCATTGCTTTGGTGACCTTCTCAAAGAAGTCCACCAATTTGAGCAGGCATGATATCTGTACTTCATGAAAACAAATTGTGTTGGGTCCAGAGTCTGGAGGTTGATCATTTCCATGGTAATTCTTTCCATGTCTTTACATATAAGTCTAGTGAGAAACCATGGAAAACCTATGAGACAATCTTTTTTTTAACATCCAGGTGTCAGAATGTTGACATATGAAAGTTATAATGATTCCATTTACAGCTTCAGTTAGTTCATAAAGATAAGTAGGAAACTGTTTAAGAACACAAAGGATGAACCAAATCAAATTATTTAAGGGATTCAAAAAAGAAATGGTTGCATGATACTGCATCAAATGTTTATGACAAATCCAATGGAATGCACATTGCAATTTTGTTATAAAGCTATTACATGTAACATAAAACCAGATATCCTATTGTGGCAGTAATAGGGAGACAAAGCATGTGTTTTTGGAGATTGTGTTATTGATTCATTGGCAATTAATGAGCATATTACACATTTCCAACATGTTTATTAGTGGAGAATTAAGTCTATAAGACTGTAGTTACCTAAAGTAGTACAATAACTGCCTTTGTGTATGGCTGCTGCACCTGGGTGTTTCCAGAACTTTTGTAGTTTCCATTCAGGATGTACCTATTAATAACTGTTAATGCTTAGCATGAGACCTGACCTTAATAGTGCCTACAGTGTCCATAACAAGGCTATTTTTATTTCACAAATGCATAAGGATTTCTGTTACATTTACAAATAAAGTGAAAAAAAGAAGTAAATATCTATAATTTATTGTATGTACATATATTTAAGGAAGTCTAATCAAGTGATTTTGAAGAACACTAATTCTTAAATTTCACTAGAGGAATTGCAAATTCAGTTAGCCTCCCAGAAGTGAAATTTAAAAGCAGAAGTCTTTATAGCAGGGCAAATGAACACAAGAGATGGAAAAGTAAGTTTATTCCTGAAGTAGATAACTGAACTCAATGAAAGCAATACACCAAAGTGTAAAGATATAAGTTATTTAATTCATAATCATAAAAAGCATTTCTCTAGAGCAGGGGTCTGCAACCTTCACTATCAAAAGAGCCATTTTTGGCCCCTCTCCCACCAAATAAGGTTCATCGGGAACCACAAAACCTATCTGACCCCTAAAATGAAGATAACACAGCATATAACGTTTTATATATAGTTATTATACTAAATATAAAAGAACTAAATGTAGAAGAGTAATATTTGAAATCCATCCCTAGTTTTGTTCCTTTGTTGGGATTGCTCGATCACTATCAGTGTGTGTGTGTGTGTGTGTGTGTGTGTGTGTGTGTGTGTGTGTGTGTGTGTGTGAGTGTGTGTGCATGTGGAAAAATGCATGTTAACAGAAACCATGTTATTTTAGCAAGTTTCTAAGTTTATAAGAGCAATATTTAAAGTCTGTCCCTATTTTTGTTCTTTTGTTCACCTTTATTTGTGACTCTGTTCAGATTTCTTGTAGTAAGACTTTGAGAGTTATGAGAGGTATGGAAATCTTTCAGGAGATGCTGCTGCTGCCAGGGGATCGCTCAATCACTCTCAATGTGTATGGAATGCATGGCAACAGAAATCATGTTATTCTAGCAAATTTCTATGTTTATAAGAGCAGTACTTGAAGTCCATCACTCAATCACTTTCAGTTTGTGTGTGTGTGTGTTGTGCAGTGTGGCCATTATTTTTCAAAGCTGCAAAGAGCCATTGCAGAGGGGTGGAAGAGCCACATGTGGTTCCTGAGCCACAGGTTGCAGACCCCTGCTCTAGAGGGATTACAAATTCAGTTAGCTGCCCAATATAAAGTTCAGAAGCAGTATGCTATAAAAAAGAGCAGGTAAACACTAAGTATGACAAATAAGTTCATTCTTGCACTAGGTAGCTCAATTGCATGAAAGCAGGATTCTACGAGTGTAAAGACATAAGATATATAAGGCACAGTCATGAAAAGTGCTCCTAGTGAGGCCTTGCTGGATACGTTAAAATCTTTGTATCTGGAAGTGACTCTTAGAATAAAGACGAGATGGTACCAGACATAATAGCTATTGACAACTGTGGTATGAATGGTAGCAAATGATCTTTACTCCCCATATAAAAGGGGATGATGCAGTGCAAAAAGAGTTGTTAATTTTCACTAAAAGATCTGACATCTGTACTAAGTTCATAGTGAAAGAAGTAAAGGTGCCTGCTAGTCTGCAATCATAACCACAACTTGCCTGAAATAAGATCCAAACACCAAGCACCATTCTAGCTGCTGAAAGAGGAAAAATTCAGCCTATGCCTGGAAGATAATTTTTTCATTAGGAAATACTGATGGTTCATGACTGAGTAAGCATACAATCACTAGATCAGACCAGAACTAAATCAAGAGAAAATCCAGAAAGTGAAGCTTTATACATTATGTATGGCTCACATTATGTGACTGCTTCCCACTGGTTCTGCTCTGATTCTGTTGTTCTAAGTTTAGTTAGGAAATGAACTTCTGGATGGCTTTGTGACTAATCAGGTTTAGATCTGATGACAAGTTGCTTTTCTATTAAAGTGGACTCTGAAATGTTGAATCTGTTCTAGCCTGCCAATCTCTCGTGTATCTCTAAAACCTGCAGTCTTTTAAACAATGCCCCCAATTAGTACCCCATTCATGTCTGTTTTTTTTGTTGTCTGCTCATACAGAACCTGTTGTCAGAAAACGAATCTACAGTCTACCTGAACTATTTAGTCCCAAACAAGAAAAAGAATAAGATATGTGTTTTTCTTATTGTGGCTTAAACTTTCAGTGCCTAGGTTTAAGCATATTTCTTCTCAGACATTTTGCTATAGGAATATAAATAAAATAGAAAATGGCAGTGGAAAGACAGTGCCTGAGCAAACTCTTTTATTAATTCACAGAATGCATTGATTTGTCTTCTACCTGTTACTAAACAAAATGACTATCTTACATTTTACAAAGCATCTGAAAATTGTGAATAAGCACAGTCATTGTCTGATTTTCTTATAAAATATTTATTTACTACGAGAATCTGACATAATATTGGTTTTCCCATCAAGATATGCCCAGTTGTAACAAAGTATGCGCGTCTGCATATAATAAGGATAACAGCAACGTTTATTTAAAGCACTGTTATTAATGCTATAGATGTTAATGTGCATCTGGTATATTAATTGTAGTCACTTTAAATTAGAGAATGTGGTAGAAAATAATGAGTACATGACCAACACTTGTAAAGAGCTTATTTGACAAAAGCAATCATTCCCTTTGTTCATAGGTTCATAGGTAGGTACTAGGCTGTCGGCCCAAGGGCCTATGTAAGCCTAGCCTACAAGGTTCCCTGGCTTACGCCACCCAAGAAAGTTATCTTCCTGTGCCACTGACGAGAAGAGACACAGAAGTGATCCCCGGGGTGTATTTCCTATTTCCCATCCACTCATCAAGATTTTTCTTGAAGAGTGCTAATGAAGAACTTTGCTTGACATAGATGGGTAGCCTGTTCCAGAGTATGGGAAGTCTCTGGGACAGGAATCTATCCCTCCAGCATGTCCTGTTTATTGTGGTGACAAGGTTTAGATCCCTAGAGCGTGTAGCTCAGAGGGACTGGGATTTCTTTAGGTGTAGCATGTCCAACAGCTCTGGGTTTGACATAGCTTTATATGTTAGGCAGAGATCACCTCAGAGTAGGCGATATGCTACGGAGTAAAGCTGGAGTTTTTTGAGGCGGTCAGTGTAGGGCATTTGTTTGAGGCCAGTAATCCTCTTTGTGAGGTACTTCTGTGGCCTTTCCAGCTGCTGCAGATGACTTGTGAGGTACATTCAAAATGGGGCGTTGTACTCTATAATGGGTCTAATGAGTGTCGAGTAGAGGGGAACAATGACCTCTTTTTCCCTGGATGAGAACCCTTTTATGATGAGATGTGCCACGTAAAAGGACTTCCTGACTACTGTGGTGATGTGACTATCAAAGGAGAGACTACTGTCCACCTGGGTCCCAAGGTCTCTTATCACGCATTCAGTGTTAAGTAGATTGCTGCCTATATGGTAGTTCATGGGTATAGAGTTTTTACCAAAGGGGATGACAGTGCAATTTTTGGCATTGAGCTTGAGGCCATGGCTCTGACAACAGGCATCTGTCTCAGCAAGGCCCTTCTGTAGGATGTCCACATCATTTGGGGACTTGACTATAGCTCCTAGTTTGCAGTCATCTGTGAACTTCATTAGCCAGAGGCCTTCTGTGTTAGCCTGTACTTCAGAGAAGTAGATACCAAACAGGAGAGGTCCCAGGACAGAACCCTGTGGTACTCCACTTGTCACTGCTTTGAGGTCAGATTTGGAGTCTGCAACTTTTACAGTGTGGGTTCTGTCAGTGAGCCAGCTGGCAACTCATCTTGTGATGTAGAGATTTATACCTAGTTTTGTGAGTTTAGCTATAATTCCAGAATGGGGGATGGTGTCGAAAGCCTTGGAGAGGTCAAGATAGGCTGTGTGAACCACCTTACTCTCATCTACGGCTTTGGTGACTGTCTCAAAGAAGTAGATCAGGTTCAGGAGGCATGATCTGCCTTTCACAAACCCGAACTGGGTGGGATTCAGAGTTTGGAGGTTACAAATGTCTGTGTTTATGAGTTCCGTGATGATACGTTCCATGGCCTTGCAGACCAAGCTCATCAGGCTAATAGGTCGATAGTTCCCGGGATCAGTGGTGGCTCCCCCTTTGTGGAATGGGATAACTGTTGCTGTGCACCATTCAGTGGGCACAAAGCCTGGTGTGAGGCTATTATTGAACATGGTGCTTAAGTGGGGAGCCAGTTTGTTCTGAAGTTCATGTAAAATGCAGCCTGGGATGTTGTCCGGTCCCATGGATGCTGTGTTTTTGGCTTTAGAGAGTGGAGGTTTTACCTGCGTAGTTGTGCTTACAGGGACTCTACATTCTTTCTGTATAGATATGGGCCCTTTAGGGGGTGGGGTGGGGGTAAAGTTAGTACTGAACCTATCTGCCAGGATGTTGGCAATATCAGTTGGTTCTGTAATTTTCGTGCCGTTGTGCTGTAACTCAGAGCAGATCTGGTTGCTGCCATCGAGATTCTTGACATAGCTATAGAATGCTTTGTGGTTGTCCTTGGAATAAGTGGCAATTTTGTTTTCATAGCTAGCTTTGGAGGATCTTATAAGGGATCTCAGCTTCTTACTGAGGATGACCAGGGAGCTCCTCCACTCATGGGATTTTACTCTCTTTTGCAACAGTTTCTTCCTTCTTTTGTACAGTTTGTTTATGGCAGAGGACCACCAGATTGGCTTATAGTGTGTTTTTCCACCAGGAGCACTGAGATTTTGTGTTTTCTTTTCTGTTGTTGACACTTAAGGTAACATCAGGCTTAAGCATTAAAAAGCCTACCTACTGCTGTTACAGAGCTTTAGCAGAATTTTTAATTGATTTTGGGAGTGTTATTTTGTCACAAGATCATATTAGCTTATGGAAACAGGCCTTTTCAAAATATCATCAGTGACCACTGGCTCAGTACTGAGAATCAGATGTACTGCCCAGCAATCAGCAAGACTGAGTAACAGACTGCAATATGCCCTACAGATATGTGTTTTTAACAGACTACAATATGCCCTTCAAACATGTATTTAACAGACTACAATATGCCCTACAGATATCTGTTTTTAGCAGACCACAATATGCCCTACAGACATGTGTTTTAACTGACCACAATATGCCCTACAGAGATGTGTTTTTAACAGACCACAATATGCCCTACAGATATATGTTTTTTGAGGTTGACACTGGCAATGGTTTGCACTGGTACAAAGTGACATAACAGAACAATTCTTTCAATAACAGCTGCTTGTGATTATCTGCTTATAATCGCTGCCTTTATCATTTTACAATCACCTTTCTACAGCTTAGTAACCAGTGTAACAAATCTGTACATAGTCCTGACATGGGAATTCCTTTTTTAATAAATCACAGTATTCTACAGTGTTACAAAGCATAGTGGTTAAGGTATTTACATTATAGACACAAGGTGCAGGGTTTGAGTCTCACATAGGGTAATTGGCTAGGCTTTAAAATGTCCCACAAGGGCAGTTAGCCTACTACTAAGTTATAAACATAATGCTGACTCAGTGTAAGTGCAAATATCTGCTTGCTGCATCTAGTCTCTTTCCCTGTAATAACTGCCCATGTCTACTCCAATCTTTATCTTTTTTTCTCTCAGTGGCTTCACTAAATCTTGAGAATTTTTACAAGGCTGCATGTTACCAGGTGGCCATTCCCTTACTGTATGTTGTAAAACAAAGGATAGCTAATCTCACAGCTGGTGTGCATATGTTTTCAGTCTGCAATCATCCTGTGTCCTAATGCATGACACTATCTTTGCACTGAGAATTTATTTACTGGATCTGTGTACCATTAAATGCCAGTCATTCGGCTACATTTTTGCAGTTTCATTATTATTTGTCTGAATGCAAAACAGGCATTAATTTATTCAACAATCTAGGTGCTAGGATTGTAACCAAGTGTTGTCTTGTAATATGTTATTGCCTTGTCACCATCTACATTTCAGTGGGAAAACAGTTTGTCTGGGTTAGTATCTCCGCCACAGCAACACTCCAAAAGTTAAATAACAGAGATACACACATACACGCACACACACACACACACACACACACACACACACACACACACACACACACACACACACACACAAAAACATATAATGGCCTTGCCAGCTGTAGAGCTCTTGAGAGATTTGCTTGGTGACCTTCACTCCCTTTGCTGAACATTTCAAAAATTTGAACATCACATCATTCAATATAATTATTTCACGCACAATGCTTTTTTGTAGGTGCCTTTGCTTGGGTGTGTGTGTGTGTGTGTGTGTGTGTGTGTGTCTGTGTGTTATGTCTGTGCTTTGTTGGCTGTTGTTGGGTAATCTCTAACTTACTTCTCTAGGTTATATTGGCTTTCAAAAACTTTTCTGAAGTTTTATGCATACTGATACCCTTTGTCCTACAGATCTGTCTCATACACATCACTTAGGTTGATGAAGAACTCTTGTCCAGTTTTCCATAAAGTTCTGTGACTGATGCCAGTTATTTGTTTACAAGCTAAGCCCAGGTCACTGGTGAAAGCGGATCCTTGGACCAGCCCATCTTCCCAATAAGTTAAATAACTAACTAACTATATACATACATACATGCATAAAGAAATAGATTAGATAGATAAATATATAAAATTATATTCTATGCTATGTTCTCGTGGTGAAACGTATGTACTCTTCAGTTTGTCTGACTTTTTCGTCTCTCTTTTCTGTGTTATTGTTCAACACCTTGTTTCATTGGGAGAGTATAGAAAGCAATGTAAACCTTCAGTTAACATGCTTAAGTGCCTAACTTTTTAATTTCCTTTTCCTCTTCTTATTTTCTTGTTTTCTTTTTCTTTTCTATTTGTTTTAACCTTTTACCCACACATACACACATGTACCACATATGGATTCACAGACACATACGCACACACATACACACTCTGCAATACACGTCAATAGACAGCACCCACCCTGTGCCAACCCTAATGTCAGCCTCATCTTTAAAATGCTAGATGTGTTTGACACAGCTATCCCCTTACTACACATTTGGCTGTTTTTTAGCAGCGGTATTCAATTGACATAGCATAGTATTTTTTCCAGGACTCCTGCATTCTCTGACCCCTCTCTGGACAGGTGCCTACTGAGACAGACAGCCATTGAAAGATGCATCAAAAACAAACACCTGTGCAATTAAAGTGGGGTGTCATTCTTTCCCTCTTCTCTCCTCCACATGGTAGCTCCAGCAGGTGCCCAAGGCACTAATTGAACTTGGGTCACCTGGGTTGTAGTTAGGGCTTTATCCAGACATCAAAACTGTCTAGAAGTTTGCAGAATGTCCCTGATTTTGTCTCATATTTTTGCTCCATCCCTCATAACATTTTTCATTTTCTTGTAAATCACTGAGAATTAAAGTTAGTCAATAATGCCATAAATTAGAGATTTTTGTTCCAAAAATACATGCTGATGCAAGCCTGTTGTTTTAAGTTCAGAAGCATAGCTAGGGTGGGTGAAGGGGACAGCCACCCTAGGCACAAGTCATTATAGGACATGATTGAAAGAAGCTGATCAGTTGATTGTGCATTAATTTCTGTACTGACATTTCTGAATGTCAGTATAGAAATATGATTTTTGTGGTCAAGATGGAAGCAAAGCTCTTGCATCAGAGTTTCACATGTGGTAGAACTTGCAGCAAATCTGGCAAGCAGTTTGTTACAATTTTACAGTAGAAACCTTGTTTTTCTTTTTTTTCTGCAAAACATCTGATGTGCCACTAGGACCTAGACAGGTGAGGAGTAAGAAGACCATCAGGTTGGAGAACAACCCGAGGAGCACCAGCTCAGGGGTGCTTGATGAGCCCGCTATAGCTCTGATTAACTGTTTATGTAAATTAGAGAAGTATTAATAAAGGTTCCCTGATCTTATTTTTGGCTTTCTCCAGAATTTTTGTGCAAAGCAAGTTGACAGGTATGGTTTTACCCACTATGTTAATGAAGATGGTGATGAAAAATTATGCTTGAAATACCAACTGCAAACACTATATTAATGTATCATATAGAACAGCAACAGCATGCATTGTATTGAGTGACATATTAAACATTACATTATGAAAGTTTAAAGCAATGAAATCAGAAAACAATTAAATGAATATTTTAAAAACTAGCATAACTGCATGCAAACAAAACATATATACATTTATACATACATTCATATATCATTATTTGCATTTGCTGTGTGGATATATTTATAAACTCTCTGTATTACCTGATTTCAGCTGCAATGCTTACATGTAAAATCTTTTCTGATGAAGTTTAAGTAACTAATTTGAAAATGTACCTTGGCAGTATGCACAGGTCATGTATGAAAAGGGCCCAAGGAGCAATCCACCAATCTAGTTAAAAGATTTTAAAAAGTTAAAAATTAGACACAGTGTACGTTTGTTAAGCCACTTTTGATAGCTACCATTCTAAGTCACATACATTGTAGACAATAAACATATCTAAGTTTTATTGCTGTTATAAATATTTAAAGTGGATGGATGTTGATATTTACATGAACTCACTAACATTTTTTGAGACAATCTCAGTACACAATTGCTCAGCAAAAGCTGTTCAAAACTGACAACTCAAGTGTGCAGTTCCATGAAATACACAGTCTGTAAAGCAATTAAGTAAATGCACCAAAATACTGAAAAGCATTTTTTGCAGAGGCTAAACCCTCCTGTATTGTCCATGTTAAGGCATTCCCACACCGTCTTTTTTTGTTATTCTCACTCAAAGGTCATTGCACCTTAGAGAAAGAGCAGTTACTAACACAGGAATAAAAACATGTCTCCCTTCACTAGGAGGTTGCACTCCTAGAGAACTGAGAAAACCAATATACTTTGAGCAGCAACAAATAACTCCTGTATCAAGTGAGCAACAGAACATGAACAAAAATCACCTAAAGTGAACATGTTTTCAGAATTGTGATAAAAGCAATATGGCAGTAAGGAACTGACTGCAAACTTACTGAAAGTCAGGATTACCAAATCCTGGATTGTAAAAGTGTAATTCTATTGGCATGTCAACTTTTATGTATTTGATAATTTATTTTATTTTTTCTATTGTGTATTTCAGTATAGAATCCCTCCATGGTGTGTTTTCTTCAGCATCACAGCACTAGATCATATATACTTTATGTTGTGTTGAGTGGCTTCACTTATGTATCAAACCCCCATAAAAAAGAAAACTGTTTATGTTATATAGGCCACCATAAAATGGATCCCCCTTCAATTTGTAATGACATATACAATCAATTTGTTTCCAGAATGACCAATCTCTGACAGAAAAAAAGAATTAATGTACAAATATCCAACATAGGATATGCTGTCATACATTGCTGTTGAGGTAGCAGTTGCTCTTCACCGATGTTAGCTTGAATCACTGACCTATGAGTTTTTGTGGCATTTTGTTTTTTGACTGAATGAAACATAGCTTAAGTCCAACAAACACATAAAAATAACCATTTTTGTAGAGTGGTAAGACCTTATCACCCACCAAAATTGCAGATAGGTTCATAGGTTAACTGCTCTGAAGAACAATTTTAAGTCTCACTAATAACCAGGAGTCAGAATCAAACCTAACCCCTAGCTGTGTTAGTCAAATGTTAAGACTTTAGAAATGCACCTAACCAGATCTTCAAAGTCTTGGCATGTTTCATATGTGAATACAAGGCTCATTGCCCTGAAGGGCTATTTTAAACTTAGCCAATATCCCAAGGTCAGAACTAACCCTGCACTTTGTATCTATGAGGGGAGGACCTTAACCATTATGCTAAACCATTATGTCAACTATATGGCTTTCAATATGATCAGATGAAAGTGAATGCATCTTGGATCAGAATCCCCAAACTGCATTCATCAAAAACATCTTGCCAAAAAACACTTCCTTCCAAAAATTTTCAGTGTGGGGGGCAAATCCCCCCATACCTCCATATATATATATATATATATATATATATGGTTCCCATTCAGAAGCCTGAAACATCATAAGCCTGAAAATCAAAATCCTGAAACCAAAAGCCTGAAAATTCAGAATCCTGAAAACTCAAAATCCTGAAAGCCCAAAATCCTGAAAGACCAAAATCCTGAAACTCAAAATCCTGAAAACACAAAATAGACATACTGATGTCATTGTGGCTTTGCTATTGTTAGCCCTGTGGTGTTAGGTCATGCGTTGGGGTCAGGTAAGTGTGCGGTTGGTTTTATTTTAGGGTTAGGGGCGGTTTAAGTGAGTTAGGGTTAGGGCAGGTTAGGCATGTATGCAATAGTGACAAATATTGGGGTTAGGCGGTTTAAGTGAGTTAGGGTTAGGGCGCGGGTCAGGTGAGTGTGCGATAGTGACGGACCTTAGGGTTAGGGTTAGGGTCAGGGTCAGTTGGTAGATATTAGTGTCTTTATAGTGACATATTAGCATTATTTGTGTTTTCAGGATTTTGAGTTTCAGGATTTTGGTCTTTCAGGATTTTGGGCTTTCAGGATTTTGAGTTTTCAGGATTCTGAATTTTCAGGCTTTTGGTTTCAGGATTTTGATTTTCAGGCTTATGATGTTTCAGGCTTCTGAATGGGAACCATATATATATATATATATATATATATATATATATATATATATATATATATATATATATACCAGCTCCAAGTTTGCACTTACTCAAAAAATGGGGAAATTTCCTCAAAAAAAGGAATCACATCTTACACAACTTGCCGACATATACATGAACTCCGATCATCATCAGGCTGAAGCCCAGGCATTCGAGGCTTGAGAGGTCAGGCTTCATCCACCAGTAGGATAACCAACTCCATGGTTCACAATGGCGGAGAGCAATGAACATCCTGACTAACAGCACACAACAGTCTTACACAAACAGTAGAACTGTAATTGCAAAAGAAATGGATTTACTTTAAGTGAACCATGATAAATATATATATATATATATATATATATATATATATATATATATATATATTTATATATGGGTCTACTTTGTTTCATTGAAAGCTCATTTCACTGAATTTGAATTCACCCTGACCAAATCACTGAAAACTCAAATTACTGAAAACTCATTTCACTGAATCTCATTTCACTGAAGTGAAGTACTGGCACTGTGTAGAGTACTGTAAGGCAAGTAAAAGGTATATGCCCTTTTCCCCACTGTAGTGTGATCCTGGAGTTAGTATATATAGTTAGCGGGGGTGAGGGGGGTATAACCTCCTAGTTAGTTTATGTATATATTGTCTTCTGGAGAGAGTTAGTCATTGATGTTGTAAGCATGTATGTCTATGGTTTAAAATGTATTGTTTTGAAGCTTTCGGTAAAATATAATATAAAACCAAACTAGGTGTGTGTGGGGGGGGGGGTGCTATGCCAGTACTTCACTTCAGTGAAATGAGATTTAGTGAAATGAGTTTTCAGTAATTTCAGTTTTCAGTGATTTGGTCAGGGTGAATTCAAATTCAGTGAAATGAGCTTTCAGTGAAATAAAGTAGACCCATATATACATACATATAGGGTCTATAACATGTCAGCAAAACGGCATTACAGCAAATGCCATTTCGCCGACACGTATAGACCGAAATCAGAAAAGCGCGAAAGCTCAGGTCAGCAATTTCCCATGGAAAGAAATCACTTGGCCTGAGCCATGACATTGCCCTTTACCCAGCTGTAGTGCAATCTCAGAGTTGGTATATTTAGTTAGGGGGTGTGGGGGGGGGCAAAGCCCCCCACTTTGAAATACTTGAAGTGGTATGTTGTGTTTTATTGTTTCACCGAAAAATTGGTAAACTGGTGTTTCGATCTTTTAAGACTTTGGTCTATATGTGTGGGTGAAACAGCATTTTATATATATATATATATATATATATATATATATATATATATATATATATAGATATATATATAGGTTCATAGGTTCATAGGTTCATACTAGGCTATCTTCCCTAGGGCATTTATAAGCCTAGCCAGAGTGTGTTTGGCTTTCGCCACCCATTTTAAATTAATTTTGCTATGCCCTTTTTCGAGGTTAGTATACTGTGCCGCTGTCTAACAGTGACACAGAAGTGATACCCGGGGTAAACCTACTATCTCCCATCCACTCATCAAGATTCCTCTTGAAGAGAGTCAATGAGGGACTCTGCCTAACCTGGACTGGGATTTTATTCCAGAGTGAAGGGAGCCTCTGGGTTATGAATCTTTCCCTCCAACATGTCCTATTTATTTCAGTGCTGAGGTTCAAGTCTCTCGAGCGCATAGCTCATTGGATTTGGATTTTCTGAGATGCAGCATGTCCATTAATTCCGGGTTGGACATGGCTTTATACGTCAGGCACAGATCGCCTCTGAGCAGGCGGTATGCCACTGAGTAGAGCTGGAGTTTCTTTAACCGGGCAGCATATGGCATCTGTTTGAGCCCTTTGATCCTCTTGGTGAGGTACTTGTCGGGTCTTTCCAGTTGCTGCAGGTGTCTGGTAAGGTACATCCCAAAAGGGGCATTGTACTCAATTATGGGCCTGATGAGGGATGAGTAAAGAGGCACGATGACCTCCCCTGATCTAGATGTGAATCCCTTCATGATTAGGTGGGCTATATAAAATGTTTTTCTAACCACTTTGGTCACGTGGTTGTCAAATGAGAGATTGCTATCAACTTGGGTCCCCAGGTCCCTAATTACTTCTTCCGTACTTAATGGATTACAACATATGTGGTAATTTGTGGGCACTTTGTTTTTGCCAAAGGGGATGACTATACACTTTTTGGCATTTAGCTTGAGGCCATGGTTCTGGCACCAGTTGTCTGTTTCTATGAGGCCCTTTTGTAGGATGCTTGTGTCGGCTGGATAGTCTATTATGGCGCCCCGTTTGCAGTCATCTGCGAACTTGGTCAGCCACAGTCCTTCCGTGTTAGCCTGTACCTCCGAGAAATATATACCGAACAAGAGAGGTCCCAGGACTGAGCCTTGTGGGACGCCACTTGTAACTGGTTTGGAGTCTGACATGGCTCCAGCAATTCTAACCATGTGGATTCTGTCCTTGAGCCAGTTTGCAAACCATCTAGTGACATAGGGGTTTATATTTTAGCTGGTGAGCTTATCTATAATGCCCGAGTGGGGTATTGTATCGAAGGCTTTTGCAAGGTCCAGATAGGCTGTGTGGACCACCGTCCCCTCCTCAATGGCCTTGGTGACTGTTTCAAAGAAATCGACCAGGTTTAAGAGGCAGGACCTGCCCTTAACAAAGCCGAACTGGGTAGGATCCAGTGTCTGTAGGTCCCCAATATCTTTATTTATGAGGTCCATGATGATCCTTTCCATAGCTTTGCAGACCAAGCTAGTCAAGCTTATGGGGCGATAGTTTCCAGGATCCGTTGAGGCACCACCTTTGTGGAGAGGGACCACTGTTGCTGTACGCCACTATTTGGGTACATATCCTGTAGTAAGGCTGAGATTGAACAGTAGTTTTATGTTTGGGTTTAGTTCTTCTTGGAGTTCATGTAGGACGCAGCATGGGACACCGTCTGGTCCCATTGATGCTGTGTTTTTTGCTTTGGAGAGGGCGGCTCTTACCTGAGCATCTGAGATGTCAGGGGGGCAGCACTCTGCTGGGATAGATATTTGCCCTTTTGGTGGGGAGGGGGAGAAGTTTGCGCTGAACCTGTCAGCTAGGATGTTGGCAATGTCTGTGGGTTTGGTGTATTTTTTGTCATTTTGGACTAATTCTGAGCATATCTGGGAATTCCCACCCAGGTTCCTAACATAACTAAAGAAAGCCTTGTGATTATCCTTAGTGTCCTGTGCAATTTTTCTCTCGAAGCTGGCCTTAGACGATTTTATGAGTGCCCGTAGTTTTTTGCTAACACTGATCAGAGATGCCTTCCCTTTTTGGGATTTTGTTCTATCATGTAGTAGCTTTCTCCTTCTATTGTATAGTTTGTTTATGGCTGGGGTCCACCAGACAGGACGCCTAACTTTGGAGGATTGGGTCTTGGTTTTATTTAGGATTGCATGATCCATGCATTCCTGAAGGTGTTCATAGAATGCGTTTATAAAGCAGGCCCGGGGGCTTTGAAGGATTCCACCTCGGTTTTGAGGAGTGTGAAATTTGTTTTAGAGAAGTTTTTCACTGTGGTTTTCTGGGCAGGGGCTGGGGTCGGGATGTGAATATCTAGTGAGATTAGTTTATGGTCTGATCTTACCAGTGAGGGATGCACTTCTGGTCTGGAGCATAGAGTCCCCATATTGGTGATGATCAGGTCCAGTATGTTTTCCCCTCTTGTGGGAGTGGCAACAAGTTGTTCCATAGTATTTGAGTTTATAAATTCTAGGAACCTTTGGGCTAGGGTGTTGGAGCTAGAGTAATGCTCCAAGTCTATGTTAGGGTAGTTGAAGTCACCCAATGTAATGGTGTTTGGAGAGACCTTCATATTTTTCAGTGTTCTCAGGAAGGCCGAGTGGGGTTTCTGGGTTTGGGAGGGTGGCCTGTAGCAGGCTATAAACTGGAAGGCAGTTTTACCCACTGTTAGTTGCACATGGATAGTCTCTGATGCTTCGTGCTGTGCCACCAACCTGGAGGTGTGGGTATCTTTGACGAATATTGATACTCCCCCTCCTTTTGTGGTTCGGTCCAAGTTTTAGGGCCGAAAAACATGGTATGAGGTATAACCTGGTAGTGCTGGGGTGCTCTCGGGAGCCTTGAACCAGGTTTCTGTTACTGCATAGATATCGATATTCTCCATGCTAAGGAGAGTTTCGAGTGCGTGCATCTTGAGGTTTAGACTTCTGGCGTTGAGTAGCATTACTCTTAGTTTCTTATCTCTTGTGATACCTATGGAGGTGGGTTTGTCTTTTGAGCCTTGCCTAAAAAAGGCACTATGGGGGTGGCAAGAGCCTTTGCCAATATCTGAAAGCCCAGGGGTGACAGGTGCAAGCCGTCCCTAGCGAAGCATCGTGGCTTGTCGAGCATGTCATCCCAGGCAGACAGGCATTGGATCCCCTTTGAATGACACCAATACTTAAGCCAATTGTTGAAATTGATCATCTTGTCTTCATATTGTGACATCATTCTTGGTGAGGGTAAGATGCTACTCAAGGTCAGGGTCATACCGGCCTGGGCCACATGCTCAGAGAGCTCCTCTGTCTCTTTTCATGTAGTCCAGGGAGGTACGTCTCAGGTCATTCACACCAGCATGGACAATGACTGAGTCATATTTGTACTTGCCGTGGAGTGACCTGAGTGCTTGTGTTATGTGGCGGATCCTAGCGCCCGACAGGCAGCTCACCGTGACCTTCTCCTTGTTCAGCCTGGTGAGCGGGACATCAGTGTGTCTGACGATAGAGTCACCTATTCCAAGTGTATCAGGTGTGTTGTTTAGCCTTAAGGGCTGTGACTGTTCGGCACACTGGCTTTGTGAGCTATGTGTTGCACGTGTTTTGTTTTGGGGTAGCGGTTGCTTGGGTGTCTGCTTTGGAGGTCTCTGCTGCTTAGGCAGATTTTTATTTAGAGCCTCTGAGTATGTTTTTGTGTGTTTATGTGTTTGGTTTGCTGTCGTGGTAGGTCTATGTGAGACTGGAATTGTAGTGAGTGTGGTTTCCTTCTCCTCCTGACTGGTTACGCCAGTACTGAGTTGAGAGAGCTTAGCCTCCAGTTTGGCTATATGGTTGCATCTCTCACATGTGTTGGAATTTGTTGGGAGAAGGAGAGGGTTGTCTGTGTACATGAGACAGTTGTAACATTGCCTCAAGATTCCCAGATTCACCAGCTGGACCGATGAGGAGATTGACAACTGACCTTTGGACATGCTAGAATAGTATTGGGAATTCCTTTATAATTGAAAAAAAGGGCCAATGGGGAACAAAGTACTCAAGGGGAGTTTGTGAGGGTGTAGTGCTTTTAATTTTTTAGTGCTGACTTATATAATTGCTTTAGTGAGCAAGTGCCAGGCTTTAGAGTGGGAATAGGGTGTTTATTATGAGAACTAAATCAGTTCTAAGGGAAAAAGTGAAGAGCAGACTTTGTGGAGCCGAGAATGGTTTAAACCCAATTAAGCGGCGCTGCCCGATGCTGCGCTATGCGCAAAATCGCGCAAAGCCGCGCTAAAGCGGGTTTTATACAGGGGGACTTGAAAAACACTTTGCAACTATATTTGACCAAGTGCATTTTATATATATATATATATATATATATATATATATATATATATATATATATATGTATATATATGTATATATATATATATATATATATATATATATATATATATATATATATATATACATATATGCATATGCATATAAAAACAAAAAACACTTTGTAACTATATTTAACCAAGTGCATGATAGCCAGCTGGTAACTGTGAAGATAAAAGGAGAGATAAAACACTAATTTCCTTATGCTGTAAATCTAACGCTATGTTAATGGCTAGAAGTGACATGGCCTACCTGATCCTTCAGTAGGCAAGTTTCTAAATGAGCAGTTTCCTGTAAATGTCAGGTGTGTACGTATGTGTATGTTTGGGTATGTATATGTGTGTGTGTGTGTGTGTGTGTGTGTGTGTGTGTGTGTGTGTGTGTGTGTGTGTGTGTGTGTGTGTGTGTGTGTGTGTGTGTGTGTGTGTGTGTGTGTGTGTGTGTGTGTATGTGTGTGTGTGTGTGTGTGCATGTGTGCGTGTGTGTGTGTCCCTGTTTGTGAAGGAGTAGTAGACCTTAAGTTTTTTTTTTTTTTTTACCTCAACACTGTTACACCCTCAAAGCATGACTATCAACACATGTGGAAGGAGATTCAGGGAGGTTCAGTCCAACAGAATAAAGAGGCCAGTGGTAAGCCAGCACTATTGTTTTTATTGTTTGTTTGTTTGTTTTCCTGCCTTTCCCCCATTTCTGGACAAATTCTTGAGTTAGAATGTTTTCTTTTGTCTTCACTGCACTTCTCTGACTCATCTAGATAGTGGTTGCAACATTTGGTGGTTACAGTTCTGTAGATTTCATATCAACCAAGTGTGCACAAAGTCAGAGGTGGATCATAGTCAAACTTGGCCCTAGACAGACAAAGCAGAGTGATTTTGAACCATGATATGTTCACCACTTTTTCCCATATGCAACTGCATAGAGATGATGCTTAACCAGACAGCAGGAAATGTTGTGACCACCAAAATATTTAACAAGTCTGCACATTAATATTATTTATCTGAATGTCTGCCTGCAGAACACCTTTACAAACATGGCTCTGTCATTTGCTATCTTTCTTTGTCTTGGCATAGTTGTCTTGTATAAAATACGTAAGTATTAATTTATTATTTCATTTGTTTTACATATTTGTATCATATACTGTGCAGATTATATTGTAGCTTTTTTGTTTTATTTACAGAAAAATAAAGCAGAAACATGAAAACAAACTGACATCTAAAATGTTTATCAGCTTTTTTGAAATTGATAATGCTTGCAAATTTTTTTTTTATTTGCTGCTAAGTAAAGTTAACATCCTGGCAAAGGAGAAAGCTGAAGTGTTACTTTTCTCAGGACAAGCATATCCTCACTTTACAAAGAAATCAAGGAGAAACAATGGTTCTAGTTGAAGTGGTCATCCAGCCTATCAGCATTTTTATGGGGGTGCTGTTACCAGTTTATTTAGGACTGCTTGTTATAAGCAGCTTAAATGAGCAACTTGTCAATGAGCAAAACACAATCAACCAGGAAATAATGTTATAAAATGCATTATCTATCTGCACTGCTATTACTAACTTATCACGATACTACCTAGCAGAATACAAGTAGACTTGCTTTATTGATATTGTATGATAATTGTGATCAATTTTTTCAGCTGCTAAATTGCAATAATGTAAAATATAACTATAGAATCACAAGAAATTAGCCTCAACATCTGCAGTCATCACCCGAATAATCTAAAAGATGATATAAGATAATTTAAAGCTCATATCATCATTTTTCATAAAGTAATGGTAGAA
Organism: Protopterus annectens; assembly: GCF_019279795.1. Lineage (NCBI taxonomy): Eukaryota > Metazoa > Chordata > Ceratodontiformes > Protopteridae > Protopterus > Protopterus annectens. Next base: position 1,668,107,729 of record NC_056725.1, read on the forward strand.
ATGTGAATTTTGTGGTGCACCTTTTAAAACTTAATATGAAAACACTGAATCTCAAAAAGTGACTAACTAGATATAATGTTTTCAAAGGGGTTGATATGTTAAGAGGATTCATATTATTTCTTCTGTCAAGCCACTTTCATTGAAAGCACTACTTAAAACATACCTAAGAAATATATTTTTGCAAAGGGTTGCACCAACTGTAACACACAGCCCCCTAACTTAAATATAACAACAGAAGGGATGTACTGTTTTTGGAGAATGGGCAGGTTTTGAAAAAAGTGGCCTACAGTAAACTATCATTTTAATGAAATAACGTGTGTTCAGGCTAATGTAGGTCTAGTGAGATGATGTCCCAGAAAAAGTGGGCTAGATTTTTCCTGAGGATTTTCTTTTTTAATGTTATAGGAAAATGTTGTTTCAGTCTTTTTGGTTTTAGGATTTTGTAATTCATTGTGCTCACTGTGTGAAACTCTCAGCTGCCTACCATGTTCTATAAATGTTTGTAACCTTACTGAAGAGTGTAAACTGTTAATTTGTAAATGTTACTAATGTAATGTAGTCTACTAACTTGGAGCTTTTCTCCCCGAGCCTCCGCTGAAAATGGACATATATCCAGTCGGACCATCCTGGTAAACAAATGTAAAATAAAATAAAGTAAATAAATAAATAAATAAATTGGCATTTACTCTTATGTAACATTCAATGTGTTTGTAGCTGAACAATGGCACCATTTAAATGTAACTTACAAATAAAAGATTTTACTATGATTGATATATTTTTCTAGTGTTCAGCTGTATGGTGTCACTGAGTTAAATGCACACTAATGGAATGATGTAAATGCATTGAAGATCCTCACTTTATTAGGATACCTCCATTGCAATTGATAAATATACCATTCCCTAGTTATTTCTCAGTTTAACTGGGAAACATTATTGTAAATGTAGATATTATTGAATTCTATAGTGCTGGTAAAAATCAAAGTTATTCATTCAGGTAAACTGTCCCAATGGAAGATGTCAGGTAGAATGACATGCAGTTGTAAACTGTGTCACCACTATAGCCTATGAGTTCATAGCACCTATACATCATGTTCAGCTGATGGTCCAAGTTCATCATGTAAATATACATTCCTGTAAATGAACCCTGTCTGGGAGACCATAGAAACATTGATAAGGCCTGATATCTTATTGTTGTTCTTGTAGAAATAAAGACTCTTGAGAGGTATATTGTGTGTGCGTGTGTGTGTGTGTGTGTGTGTGTGTGTGTGTGTGTGTGTGTGTGTGTGTGTGTGTGTGTGTGTGTATATACACATTTGCGTTTTTTATTATATGCTTTCTAAAAAAAATCTGTAATCTGCAAACTCTTGGCCCTGAGTTATGACTTACTTTTAGGTATTATGATAAAGTAATAATAATCCTCTGAACTGACCTCAGTAGATTATCATAGTAGGTGAACAGTTGTTTCCCCTTGTCAGGTATGCCAAACTATAGGAGCATGTCTGTGTTTCTGTTGCTTCTTATTTTCACTATGTTTATATATGCATCATTATAGTTAGATGTTACACTGATATTAACACTCTTGACCTTATCATGAGGGTGTCTTGCTTTGTGAAAATAACAAAATTACTTCATGAGAATCTGGTTATTTTGCATACCAAAAACTATGCTTTCCACAACTATAAATATCATTCTTGAGTACTTGCAGTTATGCACTCTCAATGTTTGGTGACACTATTTATTATTTGATATCAGGCATACTGTTTGTACTCTAGTGAGTACATTTTTTTCTGAGTATCACATCAATATGACTTTTATTCCAGGTCATATTATGTCTACAACTGTCTAAATGAATGCTTCCAACAACAAGTGCAATATTGTTAATCTAAAACAATATCATTAATAGTTTTAAGGGGAACAGTTGAAAATATTACTTATAATTATTAAGTGCTGGGGGGCAGCATTTTGAGAGATATATCCATTTTTAAGTGATAGGTGTCTGGGGTGGACGGGGTAGTACTAAGAGCTTGTGAGTACAAAATGGAAATTACTTGCTGCACTCCTGTTTGATATTCTTTCAAGTGGAGCGCACACAGAGTTATTGCATCACCACTAGACGTGCATGATTTAAGATGCTATGCATTCTAAGTGTTAGTTATTTTTATTATAATATGCTAGCAAGTACATGCCTTTCAAGTAAAAAAGGCATGTAAATATTTTACTGCCACCTAATGATATTTTATAGCAAAAGTGAAATATTGTGCTTCATGATATTCCAGGTGTAAATTACCCAAACAGTTCACCAGTACATGATATGGTAATATGTACCTGGCACAGGACATAAGGTACTGTGCACAGAAGCAGTAAAAGAAGTTACACATAATGTGTAAGACCCAGGCAATGAGTCAGTGTGTACCAGCTGCAGTGTCCGTGTGCTAGGAAGGAGTAATGGCCTGCATGCAGCTTTTAATCCTGCCCACTGTTATCGTTCTCTTACTGAACAAAATAAAAACTAATTCAGAGACTCTGATATGATGTGTGGTCCTGTCCTTCACTCAGTTTCTCAGTATGCAGCCCCCAAAACGGCAAACACTGAACTTATTAGAACAATCTCCTGTCTTTCAGAAAACATAGTGCTTGATTTTCAAAGGGCCTACAGTAAGTATGATAATGTCCCCAGTCCTTACAAGGAGATGCACTAACACTCATATTCTTTAGAAGTGTGCAGTGTATCCCTTTTGTTTTCTTTTTGAAACCTTTAAAGGAATAGCTTGTGCACATTCAGGTGGGTCACACTCACAGGAGTTCAAACGTTGTAATATCGAACACAAATGTCCGAAATACGAAAATAGCAAAGCCATGGCACACCATTTTTTTTTCACAGGGAAAAAAAATTGGTGGGCCGTTTTCAGGGCTTTGCTATTTGTGGTGCAATCTTGGACTTGGTATATTTAAGTAGAGGTGGGGTGGGGGTCACAGCACCCACCTTGGTGGGTGTGGGGGGGTGAAGCCCCCCACTTTAGTTTAAGTTTAAAGTGTTCAGTGTTTTTTTTGTTTTTTTTTTGTAACGGAACAGCGATTTTTTTCCCTGGGAAAAAAAATCGCTGTTCTGTGTTTTTGTAATTACTGAGTTTTGATCTTCGTGGTTCGATATTACAACATTCGAAGTCCTGTGAGTTTGACATTGTAATATAGACCCCATTCAGGCATATTGTCTGAAATGCACCTGATATACTGTAGGAGTGAAATGATAAACTCTTATAAAAGTAACTTGAACTTATTTGAAATGGTGGCAAACATGTGCTACACAGAGGTAACTTAAATACCATGAAGAGTTCAGGACTCAAGTGGAAGCTGAACAGCTTGTACACAGCATCACATATACACCATCTGTGTGGGAAATGGATGGCAGCCATTATGAACTACAGGGTTGTTCATAGATTCATAGGTTCATACTAGGCTATCTGCCCTAGGGCATTTATAAGCCTAGCCAGAGTGTGTATGGCTTTCGCCACCCATTTTAAATTAATTTTGCTATGCCCTTTTTCAAGGTTAGTATACTGTGCCTCTGTCTAACAGTGACACAGAAGTGATACCCTTGGTAAACCTATGATCTCCCATCCACTCATCAAGATTCCTCTTGAAGAGAGTCAATGAGGGACTCTGCCTAACCTGGACTGGGATTTTATTCCAGAGTAAAGGGAGCCTCTGGGTTATGAATCTGTCCCTCCAGCATGTCCTATTTATTTCAGTGCTGAGGTTCAAGTCCCTTGAGCGCATAGCTCGATGGGATTTGGATTTTCTGAGGTGCAGCATGTCCATTAATTCCGGGTTGGACATGGCTTTATACGTCAGGCACAGATCGCCTCTGAGCAGGCGGTATGCCACTGAGTAGAGCTGGAGTTTCTTTAACCGGGCAGCATACGGCATCTGTTTGAGCCCCTTGATCCTCTTGGTGAGGTACTTTTGGGGTCTTTCCAGTTGCTGCAGGTGTCTGGTAAGGTACATCCCAAAAGGGGCATTGTACTCAATTATGGGCCTGATGAGGGATGAGTAAAGAGGCACGATGACCTTCCCTGATCTAGATGTGAATCCCTTCATGATTAGGTGGGCTATATAAAATGTTTTTCTAACCACTTTGGCCACGTGGTTGTCAAATGAGAGATTGCTATCAACTTGGGTCCCCAGGTCCCTAATTACTTCTTCTGTACTTAATGGATTACCACCTATGTGGTAATTTGTGGGCACTTTGTTTTTGCCAAAGGGGATGACTATACACTTTTTGGCGTTTAGCTTGAGGCCATGGCTCTGGAACCAGTTGTCTGTTTCTATGAGGCCCTTTTGGAGGATGCTTGTGTCGGCTGGAGAGTCTATTATGGCACCCAGTTTGCAGTCATCTGCGAACTTGGTCAGCCACAGTCCTTCCATGTTGGCCTGTATCTCCGAGAAATATATACCGAACAAGAGAGGTCCCAGGACTGAGCCTTGTGGGATGCCACTTGTAACTGGTTTGGAGTCTGACATGGCTCCAGCTATTCTAACCATGTGGGTTCTGTCCTTGAGCCAGTTTGCAACCCATCTAGTGACATAGGGGTTTATATTTAAGCTGGTGAGCTTATCTATAATGCCCGAGTGGGGTATTGTATCAAAGGCTTTTGCGAGGTCCAGGTAGGCTGTGTGGACCACCTTCCCCTTGTCAATGGCCTTGGTGACTGTTTCAAAGAAATTGACCAGGTTCAAGAGGCAGGATCTGCCCTTAACAAAGCTGAACTGGGTAGGATCCAGTGTCGGCAGGTCCCCAATATCTTTATTTATAAGGTCCATGATGATCCTTTCCATAGCTTTGCAGACCAAGCTAGTGAGACTTATGGGGCGATAGTTTCCAGGATCCTTTGAGCTACCACCTTTGTGGAGAGGGACCACTGTTGCTGTACACCATTCTTTGGGTACATATCCTGTAGTAAGGCTGAGATTGAACAGTAGTTTTAGGTTTGGGTTTAGCTCTTCTTGGAGTTCATGTAGGATGCAGCCTGGGACACCGTCTGGTCCCATTGATGCTGTGTTTCTTGCTTTGGAGAGAGCAGCTCTTACCTGAGCATCTGAGATGTCAGGGGGGCAGCACTCTGCTGGGATAGATATTAGCCCTTTTGGTGGGGAGGGGGGGGGAGTTTGTGCTGAACCTGTCAGCTAGGATGTTGGCAATGTCTGTGGGTTCGGTGTATTTTTTGTCATTTTGGACTAATTCTGAGCATATCTGGGAATTCCCACCCAGGTTCCTAACATAACTAAAGAAAGCCTTCTGATTATCCTTAGTGTCCTGTGCAATTTTTCTCTTGAAGCTGGCCTTAGACGATTTTATCAGTGCCTGTAGTTTTTTGCTAATACTGATCAGAGATGCCTTCCCTTTTTGGGATTTTGCTCTATCATGTAGTAGCTTCCTCCTTCTATTGTATAGTTTGTTTATGGCTGGGGTCCACCAGACAGGACATCTGCCTTTGGAGGATTGGGTCTTGGTTTTATTTGGGATTGCATTATCCATGCATTCCTGAAGGTGTTCATAGAATGCGTTTATAAAGGATTTTGCAGTCTGGGCCGTATTATCCACAGGCCCGGGGGCTTTGAAGGATTCCACCTTGGTTTTGAGGAGTGTGAAATTTGCTTTAGAGAAGTTTTTCACTGTGGTTTTCTGGGCATGGGGTGGGGTCGGGATGTGAATATCCAGTGAGGGATACACTTCTGGTTTGGAGCATAGAGTCCCCATGTTGGTGATGATCAGGATATAACTGGATATAAGACAAGCTTCAGAGAGAAAGTTTTCCACTCACATCTTTTCCTATATATTTTAACAATTTTGATGACACATGTCAAAATGAATTGGTAATTATGTTATATCAGAACTTCATTGAGACATTCAGTGTATACAATGGAGCGTGGGTCCATGCCAGCAGTGGTGGCAGTCCTAGAAACATTGGGAATGTTTACTGCACTCTGTCTTAATCACTATCTAAACTTAGAACTAGTGTAAACTGAAAGATTTGAAAAACTTTTTGTTGGTTTAATATGTGTGTGTGTGTGTGTGTGTGTGTGTGTGTGTGTGTGTGTGTGTGTGTGTGTGTTTCACAATATTTGTATGTAAATATTTTTTTTAATTATTTCTATAAATTAAAAATAGCTTACAAACACTTTGCAATCCATTTTGGTAAACTTTCTTTGTTGGTTCCCACTGCAGGTATCTGATATCAGCCAACAATGTCCTTGAACCTTTCCTTGATCTCCCATTCAGACATCTCAGGCAACTGTCTGGCTTTCCCTATGCACCAGAAGTTCAGTCTATCTTCTATTTCCTGTCCAAACTACTCCACTCATGGCACATTTCTAAACTGCAGTCCCAGAACATATGGCTGAGGCATATAGTCTTTTGATTATACCTCCAGAATTTACTGTCATCACCCACCCATCTTTTTCCAACCTACTGTGGTTGAAGCACCCTCTATGATATGTCTGCATCTGTTGATTGCAAATAGGAAAAAACTTATTACCCTTCTTAGCATCTCCAATACCCCCCTCCCCCACACCCCACCTCTAGTCATCCCACCTATTCAGCCTCTTCTTCCATACCTTTCAACTTGTAAGTACAAGAAATCTGGACAGAACTAAAATAATAGGGAGGGGGGGGCAGGCAAAATCAGAAACAGATTTTAAATATTCCTTTTTACAAACTTAGTAACTTCCTAGAATAACAGGTTTTGCATTCACATGCATTTTCCAAAGGATATAAAATCTGAATCTCAAATGTCTCTCATTATTTATTGACTTCAGTCATCAGAGATTTGCCAGAAAGCCAAACATTTTAAGAAGAACAAACCAAATATATGAGTCAAAAATATGGATAGTCTGTAAAAATCCGGACAGTTGAGAAGAATGTCTTCCCATCTGTTCTTTAACCTCATCCAGGTTATTGAACTTTTGTTGTTTTTCATAGGTTCATAGGTAGGTACTAGGCTATCGGCCCTGTGGCCTTTATAACCCCAGCCAAAAAGGTACCCTGGCTTTTGCCACCCAAGAAAATTATTTTCCTGTGCCACTGTCGAGCAGAGCCTTGTTATGCTGGTTCTACACATCTTTGCACAATTGTTATCATTTAACAATTAGACATTATCCACCTGCATTGTCATTTGACATTTTGCCACTGTCTTGACAACTATTTTAGGAAACCATCAAGTTGTTTTAGGGTTTTTCCAGTCTGTTTCTTCCAGTCCAAACATTGCTTTTAACTCATTCACTAAGAACCTTATATTGACCCTCCCATCTACCTGGAAATTGTTTCCATTTAGGTTGGGCTTGGTATCTGAGTTTTAGAACTATGTTTAACACTTTTGTTAGTCATTTGTTTGGGAGATTATGGGGAATGGTAAGTTCTGTCACAAGTTATATTGCAATGTTTTAACGGTATTTGTAAGCATGCTTCAGAACTGAGGACATAGCAGTGATTGCTAGGTAAGCCTTAAAGTTATTAATATTTTTTCTGAGACTGAGGTGTGAATATTACTATAGCACGTTTGTTATGCACTGAGGTTGGTAATGGTAAATGCAACTAGGGAGTAGTTGCTCAGGGATGGAGCATGTGTTTTAAAGGATATTATGGTGTCAGGGATACTGGTATATATGAAGTACAAAACAGAATCAGCATCTTGAAGAATTTCACAGCTCAAAAACTACAAACATCTTTAATAATATCGGTTCAAATTGTTTTAAAGAGGTTGAGAGGCTCTTTAGCAAGTGGGATCAATGTATCAGCAATTATCAGTAATTTCTCTTCAGTCACAAAAGGTGTTGTAATAAAGGTTCCCAGAAGCAGCTTTTCAAACATCTTCATACCCCAGTCATGAATTTCTAGTCAAGAAGGTGATGTAGTACAATAACAATGCTTTATTATTATATTGCCTAACCATTATGACTCAAACACTAGTGTCTTAAAGTCTCAGAAAACAGGTCATTGCTCATTTACTCATATTCAGAGGATGGCTGTTTAAATATACACACACACACACACACACACATATATATATATATATATATATATATATATATATATATATATATATATCTATATATATATATATATATATATATATATATATATATATATACATATATATATATATATATATATACAGCTGTTCAAATGCTTGTGTTGATATCTGTAATGTCAGTATAAAAACATGTAGATCAAATGCTCTGAGGATTACCTGGGAGCAGGCTAAACCAGTAACAAATGTTTTTGCAAGGGGGCAAGACCCCTGCATCCATCAAGTGGGGGGCTGTGCTCCACACGCCCCTACAAATTATGGATGCCAACTCCGCTATCACACAGTCCCTGTGGAAAGAGAATATTCTTGCACATGTTGACCATCTGTTTTGGTCAACTGGCACTGACCAAACAGATGTCAACCCAGTACCCATCCAACCTTCCAACCTTCCATAATACACGTGTGTGCGTGTGTGTGTGTGTGTGTGTGTGTGTGTGTGTGTGTGTGTGTGTGTGTGTGTGTGTGTGTGTGTGTGTAGATATATATATATATATATATATATATATATATATATATATATATATATATATATATATATATATATATATATATATATATATATATATATATATATATATATATATATATTTATATACACATGGGTCTGAATATCATCGACTGACTGACCCAAATTTCAACGTTCACAATGTCAGTCAGAAAACATTGACATTCCAAATATCAGCACACTGCTACATGCTACTATGGGTCCACTTCTTAATTTCGAAATATCACAATCTCAAGATTCAGAATATTGAACCCAGAATCTCTAAACTGTGAAATCTGAAAAGTAAGAAGAAAAAAAAAAAACATGACAAGTGTTAAAACCATATTTTTTTAGGTGAGCAAGTCCCCCTACACCCACCACAGCCCCTGCAACCTAAATATACTAACTCCGATATCGCTGTACAGTGAAGAGAATGTTGATGTACATCGCAATACAGTACGGAATGGGAACATTACCGTTCTCTTCACTGTAGCGTGACCTCAGAGTTAGTATATTTAAGTTGCAGGGGGTGTGGGGGGTGCAAACATGGTTTTAGCAGTTGTTTTTTTTTTTACTTCTTACTCTCAAAATTCTACAACCTCGAGATTGTGATCTTTTGAAATTAAGAAGTGGACCAACATGTTCCTAGCAACAGCCTAAATGCATGCAAAAATAAAACATAAAAAATGTTTTTGCAGAGAGGCAAGCACCTCTGTAGCTCCCCCATATGGGGGGGTGCTCAACACCCCTTGCTAATTATATATGCTAACTCTGAGATTGCACAATGTCAGGGAAAGAGCATATTCCCCTACCCTGAACATTGCGCGATCTTACATACCTGTCAACCATCAGCTTAGTCAACCAAATTATGGCAAATAAACAGATGTCAGCCAAAGTGACATTCAAAAACATTAAGTTATCCCATATATATATAAATAGACAGACATACATACAAATTATGATATTATATTTTATATATATATATATATATATATATATATATATATATATATATATATATATATATATATATATATATATATATATATATATATATATATATATATATATATGATATAGATATATATATATATATATATATATAGTATATGCTATATATATATATATATATATATATATATGTGTGTGTGTGTGTGTGTGTATGTATGAATATAGACATTGATTTTCTCAGCCCTTATTATGCCAGTCATTGAATATAATGTCCCTTTTGGCCTGTATCTGTCCAGACATATGCAACAACTGGAACACTCACAGAGATACCTTACTAAAGGAATGCAAGGCTTAAACAACATGTCCTACATGGACCATCTCAAAGCCCTGTCACTGTACTCTTTATCCTACAGACTGCTAACAGATGTCCTGTGTCTAGCATACAAAGCATCCTCTGACCCATTACTGATGTATTTACTGCACATCAGCAAGTCAAATGGCATCAGAAATAGTCTAGGGAAATAAAGCTCTTCTGCAATATCAACAGAAAAGTTTGGAGGGGCAAGTATATTTCGCAGAGGATACCACTACTGTGGAATAGACTCCCCATCCATATAAAACAAAACTCATTCCTGTCCATATTAAAGGGCAACTTGGATCAATAAATGGGAAACAGAAAATTTACCCCAGGACTGTCCCCTGTTCTACTAATGGAAAAATGCATCTCCTAAATGCTTTGTCCTGTACATGGATCCCCTCAAATTATTTATGGTATAATCCCAGTTATTTTCATTAGGTGTAATATATAATTATCCACAATGGGATGGGTAAGGCCAATCTTTAATCAAATGGGATATTTTATTTCGAACACAAAAAGGGAAAATGGCTAGGCTTAAAATGGCCCCCAATGGCAGGTAGCCTAGTACTTACCCATGAACCTATGATATAGATACCGATATAGATATAGGTATAAAGTGTAAATATATTGCATTAATTCCTTGCTTGCTCTTTTTTAAACCTACTCTGGATTAATTATATTTTTCCTTTATTCCTCTCCTTCTGCTTGTTAGTGAAAGTTGCCAGTACATGAATGACTTTTTCTTTTCCGTTTGGGTGATACCGTTGAGATATTGTCGCTGTGCCACACTTCAGCAGCTAGTGTGGATGACTGTTGGATCAGTATTTGATATGATTTTATCTTTCTAAATTCTGCAAATAGCTCAGTGATACAAAGTTAATGGTGATGGTAGCAGTCACTTTTCCTCTGCTAATTTCCAGCAGAGACATTAGTTTTATCTAACTTCCTTAATAATTCTGGTTATCAGACACTGCAGGATTGAAGGGCTTCTTGATGTTACATTTTGGAAAACAAAATAATAGATTTTAACAAGACATTTCTAAAATTTCTTAAAGAAGAATTTATATTTGATAGTTAAAAATGGTACAATTTAACTAGTAAAGATAACTACAAAAGCAAGAGAAGTAAACTGGTGAAGGTAACTGTTGGAAAGTAAAAGGAGAGAGAGATGTGTCCTTAGTGCAAACCAACAGTTTGCCTCCTTGAGATGTAATTTATCATCCTTATATGTCTTTTCCTGCATTCTGTTTTCAAATTATGTAGACTTTCATCTCTTAAAAATGGTATTTGTTTTCAGAAAATACATTTTACCTAGGAAAGAAATGAAGCTGATTATGATTCTGCTATCAAGGAAATATATAATATTTTATAACTCTGCCTTCTGTCTTTTCCATCCTAAGAAAGAAGTTAAGTTTAATTATAGACTATTTTTATTTCAGTGAAGAGGTAGGTATAATATTCAGAAACGTCAGACTTAATTTAATAAAAAATATATGCACTGATGTTTTGCATAATGCTTATTTTTTTGACAGAATTGTAAAACACTGTTTTCCGATTACCTTACATCCATAAGGATATCTAGGCACATTATTATCGCTGAGCAGTACAAGCCATGCTGTTCTGGTATGCTGCTTTCCTCTGTTCGGCAATTATATGGTAAATAGTTCTGCACATACTGCATGGCAGTAAATCACAGTAGCAGCTAATATGCATGCAAAAGCACTTCGGGTGGGTGCCTTACCAACCTGCACAGGCACGTAGTACAGACAATTATAAAAGAAGCACAGTTTCCCTGCTCAGACAGTCCCATAGAGCAGAATGGTTGCACATGGCTAAATTTTGCAGGCACTTGCACACTTTCGACACTGCTTTCCCACAACCTTGCAATAAATAACCATATTAAGCTAGAATACATGCAGAATAATCCACAAGGTTGTGCATGAACTTCATTTACATACTTTTCACTCACAGACTGCCACATTTACATGCTGCTCTGAAAGCATGTCAGTGCTCATAGGCAAGTTGGTGCACAGCAGAGCGGGGACATTGTCTGAATTGTTCTTCTCTTACATAAAACACGAGGTCTCCAAAAAATGGCGATACTGGTAAAATCCACACAAGTTTTTAGTTGGTTAGCACTTTCATACAGACAAATTCATGTATTTCTTCAGGGATTCACTTTAGAAGCTCAAAATACTGAAATGTTGAAATTCAGTATTTTGAGCCTATAAAGTGGAATCCTGAAAAGAGTGAAAGCCCAGAAGCGTGAATTTTAAAACCTTGAATACCTGAGGTTTTGAATTTCGCACTTCTGAGGTTCCTCTATGGTTACTGATTCAGGTAAGTGTGTGTGTGTGCGTGTTAAGGGTTTTGGGTAGGGGCTGTGGTGTGTGCGAGCAGAATGTAGCTTGTGTGGTGGTGTTGTGCGTGTGTTTGTGTGTAGCGCAACCTTGGAGTTAGTATAATTAAGTAGGGGGGGTGTGGAGGGCTTGCCCCCCCACATCGTGGGTGCATGGGGGCTTGCCCCCCTACTTTTATGTAGTAGAGAGATTGTGTTTTTGTGTGGGGAGGATGGTGTGTATATGTGCAGTAGTACCGCAAAATTCAAAATCTCCGGTGTGTGAGATTTTGAATTTCACGGTTTTGAGTTTTCTATGTTTTAAAGATTCAACTTTATAGCTTCGAAATACTGAATTTTGACATTTCAGTATTTCAAGGATATAAAGTGAACCCACTTTTTCAGACATCTTTCTCCCAGAATGCAATAATTTTAAAAGCATATTAATTAAGATAAATCAATTAATGAATCAAGTTGATTGATGCTTAAAGAAATATACAAGATTCAATTAATATAACAGCCTATTGATTAAAAATGTATATACATATCTATATATATATATATATATATATATATTGATATATAGAGGGTCTATATTAGAACACCGAACATTCAAAATGTCAAGTGTTCTAATATCGAATGAACAGGGAATTTTTTCCTAGGGAAACAATTTGCTGTTCCAAAACACATACGCACAACACAAGCACACCAAACAAACAGCAATCCACACACATATACCTAAACTCTTACACCTAACCCCACACTAAACTATACATACACCACTAACTATCCACTTACCTTAACCCAAACCCTAACCCTAAGGTCCGTCACTATCGCACAGTCACCTCTCCCATGCCCTAACCCTAACTCACCTAACCCGCTCTAACCCTCACGTCCACACAATGTACACTTACCTGAACCTAACTCGTAACTTTCCACTAGAGAGCTGAAAATACAGAAGCAACAGAAACGGACAACCCAAGTCTTTCCCTTGGAAAAAATTTGGTTTTCTGTTTCCTCGATATTTTCAGCGTTCGCTGAAAATGGGTCGATTTTAGAACACTTGACATTTTGAATGTTTGGTGTTCTAATATAGACCCTATCTATCTATATACATATATATATATATATAAAATGTTAAATACACAATAATCCTTGCATAAATACAAATAATAAATAATACAAGCTATAAAGACTAAACTTATCACAGTACTAAAAATATATTTCAATACATGTTCAGTAAATGCATATGTTCATAGATTAGCACTAAGCTAACTGCTCTTGTGAGCCATTTTACACCTAGCCAATTATCCCTTCTGAGATTCAAACACCACACTTTGTGTTTGTAAGGCAAGCGCCTTCACCATTAGGCCACCTTCCCAACCCCTGCATATGCATACATATAAAAAAATCATCTTTCTAAAGCTTTTAATTTTTGAAGGCATTTGACCATGCCCTGGCACAGCAATCAAGGAGCCTCAATCCTCACCACTAACACCAGGGAGGTTATCTCATAAAAGAGAAAAAGAATAACTAATACACACAGTAAAGTACAATTTCCCTTAAGTGCACACAGAGACCACAGTCAGTCTGGGGCTGGCTGCTCCCTTGCTCACCAGGTCCCCAATAAGACTCCCCACTGGCACAGCTATAGGGTCCAGTTCTCAGCCTAACTGGGCAAGCTAGAACCCCCAGTACCCTCTCTGTCCAACCAGTGCATCTTGTCCCTGCCAAGAAGCTGACACAACACACACACACTTTGAGATAAGTATTTATACAACTTCATAAACACTCCTGGGAAAGGCTGACACAGATTCTCCAGCTGTGCCCCTTTACCCAGACTATACAGTAGTAATTACTGCCACCACCCACTTAATAATATCAGCTACTAAAAAGCCCTTAAAAGGGTGTACAATCATTACCGTGTAATATTATCTAATGGTAGTATGACTAGCAGTCAAGGCTTACTTTAGAGTGGCCTATTACAATAACCTCTATAAATATTCAATGTACTCTAGAGCTTATCTCTACATAAAGCAGCCACAGGTAGAAGGTTTTAAAAATATTTAATAATAAATAATTAAAACACAAGACAAATCTACTACACCACAGATATAGCTAAGTGTTCACAGATCACACAGAAACTTAAAATAATACAGTAGGACAGGTCTGATTTCAAAGAAAAATACCTAATTAATCTTCACTAGCTTTAACTATTCCTACAAGAAATCACAGTGCTAGAAACTTACATGTGAGCATAAGCAGAGTGCTGGTAAGTTGGATATCAAGATCAAAATGCCTCCTGGTCTCTTGTGAGAAATAGTATTTAAACATTACTAACAAACATGTCTCTATGTCCTCCCCAGATTACATCATTTTTGACACTTAGGTTTTCCCAGTATTCATATTGCATCATCTTGACACCTGCTCTGAGTTCCCAGGCTAATAGAAACTCCATTTACATTATTTAGCAAGCTAACACCTGCACAGGAGAATACAACAATAAAAGGCATTTCACATATACACTCTAGCAGTTAGTCCTTAGTTAACACAATAGACAGAATGTCTTCAGCCAGCCTGACCTGAACCAACTTTAAAGATCAAAGAATGTTATAAAATCATTTCAATTTCAAAAGACAAATTTGAAAGGCTTGACTTACTTTTTCTTTATAGCAAGGGGACAATGTTGTAACAATCTTGAAGTTCACATTTTACAGTGTTTTGTTTACACTCAAGAAACATGCCTGTATTTTACATTTATTATCTAGAAAACATGCCTGTATTTTACATTTATTAACAGATGCCATAATTAGATATCAAATTCTATTTGACTAGGCTGGCAGCCTTCGCCATTCTCTCCCGAATTGTCACATCTCTTCCCCCTCGGGGAATTCAAGCAAGTTTTTCAAGTGCCCCTTGAGAAAAATCGCTTGAGAGTGTCAGGTCTATCTGGGTGTACCTCACCCTATTCCCTGTCTTGAGAGCCCGTCTGCATTGTCATTACAATGCCCACTACGTTGCTGCACTGATATATCATATGCGTGTAACCCCATACTCCATTTTAGCAACTTGGCATTTTGCTGACTGGCTCTGTTTAACCATGTTAGAGGGTTGTGATCTGTCAACACAGTGAAGTTTCTTCCATACAGATAAGGCTGAAGTTTTTGTAGTGCCCACACTATGGCTAGACATTCCTTTTCTACCGCTGCATAGCATTCCTCCCTGGGTTGGAGCTTATGACTGAGATAAACCACTGGGTAATCTTCTCCCTCTGAAGAAATCTGGCTAAGTACAGCCCCCACCCCATAGTTTGAAGCATCCACCTGCACAACAAATTATTTGCTATAGTCTGGACTGGCTAACACAGGGGGTCCTCCCAAAGCTTCCTTAAGCTTCTGAAATGCCTGCCCAATGCTGGGGTCCACACTATTTTATCTGGCCTGTTCTTCATTGTCAGGTCTGTGAAGGGAGCAGCTGTGGTACTATAATTGGGAACGAATGTTCTGTTGTACCCTACTGTCCCCAAGAATGCCTTCACCTGCTTTTTGGTAACAGGTGCAGGCCATGCCTGAATAGCTTCCACTTTGGCAGGTTCTGGCCTTATCTTACCACTCCCCACTCTATGTCCTAGGTAGGAGACATCTGCCATACCCACCTGACATTTGCTCGGCTTAATGGTCAACCCTGCCCTCTGTAGTCTGCCCAGCACCTCCCTGACATGCTGAAGGTGCTCTTGCCAGGAATGGGTGTAGATAGCAATATCATCCATGTAAGCAAAGGCAAACCCTCCTGCTCCTGCTAAGATATGATCTACCAGCCTCTGGTAAGTTGATGGGACATTCTTCATCCCAAAGGGGATCTTTGTGAACTCATACAAGCCAAAAGGATCACAAAGGCTGACTTCTATCTAGCACTGGGAGTCAAGGTCACCTGCCAGTAACCCTTGATAAGATCAGTGGTTGTAAGATACTTAGCCCCACCTAGCTGCTCTAGGGTCTCATCTGTCCTAGGCATGGGGTAAGCATCTGCCTCTGTGTGAGTATTTAATTTCATTTAATCCACACAGAACCTGGTGCTGCCATCCTTCTTTGGCACCAACCCTACTGGTGAGACCCAGGGACTGTTGGACTCTTGAATTACTCCTAGTTCCAACATCTCCTGTACCTCCTCCCTAGGAGTCTGTTTGACTCTCTCAAGCACCCTATAAGGGGCCTGCCTGATAGGCCTTTGGGGTCCTGTATCCACCTGGTGCTGCACCAAGTGGGTGCTCCCTGGTTTTCCAATGAACACACCCCCAAATTCCTGCAACACTGCTCGGATTTCTCAGAAAGCTGGGTAGGAGATAGCTGCTGGGACACAATTTTTATGGGGAAGGACATATTGCTATAGTATTGGTTAACATCAGTTGTGTCAGGTATAGTACGGTTCTATCACTTTCATTATTGATTCAATATACCTGCTAATACTTTAATTACCACATTTATTATGAGGAATGATATATGTTAGTTCTTTTGGTTACCAACTATGCATGCCATAGTTGGGTTTTGATCTTCATCAGTTGGGATCTATTATGTGTGGTTAAAATATTTACACTTTACATATGTGTGTATATATAGTGGTCTAATTATTATTAATATGTTTAAGTGTTTGGTATAAGTGCATACATTTATCTTTTTACATATGCTACTCTTATTGTAGGTCAAGTATATGTTAAATGTTTTTATGATATCCTGATATGAGTCTGAATAGTTGCCTTGGTCTCTGTTTTAGTTCTGACATTTCATGTATTATTCATGAATGACAGGAGCATACCAGTGTTTTCATTGGTTAGCAGGATGTATAAATATGTATAGTCATTTATGTTCTGTATGTCCGTTTGTCTAACACTGAAGAAGGTATGAATTTGCCAAAACCGGTCTGTTTATAAATGCAAATAAAGTCTTATTTATTCACTATTGATTTTGGACTGCATTTTGACTGCTAATATTGCTGGCCAATTGTGTTTGTTGAATGGTACTTTCCGGCCGTGCAGTACTCACGTGCACAGCATTTGGTTTAACATTGCTACCCCTTCCACTGAGGTGTCAGCCCAAGCCTCACTGAGGAGATCAATCCCCAGATCTCCCTTAGACTCCTCCTGCAATCCATTGCAAATGCTCAGCACAAGGGCCTCCCTATCATGGTAAGGTTTCATTATGTTAACATAGTACAGTTTGTGCCCCTGCCATCTGCCTAGCACTTCCACAATGTAGTTAACATCACATACCTTTCTTACCACCTTGTAGGGTCCCTCCTAAGCTTCTTGCAACTTGTTGTGTCTGACAGGAATGAGAACCATCACCTGCTTCCCTACAGCATACTCTAAAGCTCGAGCATTCCTGTCATACCACACCTTTTTCTGTTGTTGGGCTTCTGCCAGTATCTCCTCGGCCAAGCCCATGAGTTCCCTGAGCCTTGTCCTGAGGTTCAGGACATATGCCACAACAGACTCCTTGTGAGACTCACACTCACCTTTCCACTCATCTTGAATTAAATCTAGAGATCCCCTCACCCTATGCCCATACAGCAACTCAAAGGGTGAAAAACCCATTGATTCCTGGGGAAACCTTTCTGTAAGCAAACAACAGATGGGGCATATATTTGTCCCAATCTCTCTTAAACTGATCTGCAAATGCCCGTAACATGGCCTTGATTGTAGAGTTTAACACCTCAACAAGACCAATAGTCTGGGGATGGTAGGGGGTGGTCTTCATGTGCTTCACCCCACAGGACTTCCACTGACAAGCCAGCAGGTCTGACATAAAACTGGCACCTCTATCAGACAGTATTTCCTTTGGGAAACCTACCCTGCTGAAAATCTCTAGCAAAGCATTTGCCACCTTCTTGGCCTCAATGAAGGACAAAGCCACTGCCTCAGGGTATCGTGTAGCATAATCTACAATCACTGGGATATACTTTTTCCCTGTGGAACTTGGAGTACTCAGAGTACCCACAATATCCATTGCTACCCTCTGAAATGGCTCCTCAATCACAGGCAAAGGCATCAAAAAAGCTCTCACCCTGTCTCCTGCCTTGCCTACCTTTTGGAACTGCTCACAGGTCCTGCAGTACCCTGTTACATCTCTGGAAATTCCAGGCCAATAGAAGTTTTGCATAATATGCCTTTGTACATTTTATGCCCATATGACCTGCAAAGGGAATATCATGGGCTATGGCTAGAAGCACCAGACGGTAAGCTCTGGGCACTACCAACTGCTGTACTCTCTCACCTTCTAGCCCTCCCTCAGGGGGTCCACTCTCTGTATAGTAACCCTTTGTTCCAGTATACAGATTCCCCCTTCCCTTGAGAATCAGGTGCCTACCTAGCTACCTGCCTCAGGCCTTGCAATGTAAGATCTGAGAGCTGAGCCTGTCTCAAGTCTCTCCTTGTAACCCTTCCCAGCTCCCCTTCCACAGGAAGTCTGGCATCCTCTGACAGCGGTGCCTCACTGTCAGCCTGGGTACTACTACTCACCTCTTTCTTTGCAGTTACCCTGTCCAAGGGAACATCGGTACCCACAAGCAGCTGTTTCTCACATTCAGTCTCACTGCTACAGTGTAGCTCACTCCCTGAAGTATCCACCTCAGCAGTCCTGGCTGCAAGTATGCAGTCTGTCTGGGTCTCCCCCAGGCTACCAGACCCACATGCTTGTCTCCTAGCCTCACTGCATGTAACTGCGTAAGTACATAGTACTGCCTCATCCAAATCCTTCCCTCTCAGAACATCTGCAGGATGGTAGTTCCATACCCCTGTTGTCTCAAGACAACCTATTATTGGCATTTTGTATTTCCCACTTACTGGCTCCCTCACCTTTGGTTCCTCACCTTGCCTCCATGGACATCTGTATGCCCCATGGCCCCACTGGTTGCATTCAAATAATTTAACCCTAGGTCCTGGACGTGTACCTGGACTAGTGGCTTCCCCTGCTACTGGTGGATTCTGTTGGGGCAGTCTGTGCTGCCCACCATGGGTTCCTTTAGTCCCATGAGCAGTACTGGGGGTCCCTTTCCTGTGCAGGGCTGCCCTGCTTGCTAGGTATAGGTCGCTCTTCTTCCCCAACTCCACTGAAGTAGAACACTGTCTTTCAGCAAACCAGATCCTCATGTCCTCAGGCAAAGTGCTAAGGGCTTGTTCCCTTACCTAAATATCTGCCAGACCTTCAAAAGTGGTGACCTGACACCCACTCACTCAGCTATGAAAATAAGTGCTCAGTTCAGCAACATATTCACATACATTTTCATCTGCCTTGTGTCTATGCTCACAAAACTTTTTCTTATACATTTCAGGTGTTAGCTTAAAACATTCTAATAAATGTCTTTTTACAGCAGTATAATCAAAACAGTCAGTGTCATGCATTTTTTCTAAAGAATTTACAGCTTTAACATGGAGTAAGGGGGTCAGGAACCACACTCAGAGCCCTTGGTCAACTTCATACTGTTTACATACCCGCTCAAACATATGAATGAAGCTATCAAAATTATCCCCCTCTTTAAACTGTGGAAGAAATTTACTGAAATTTTGTGCTTCTGAGGTCCAGTTACTCCCTTCTCCATTACCTCCATGACTCTGGTGGTGACAGCATTTCCCTCTCATGCTTTCTCTGCCATTCCTGTTCTTCAGCTTCTAGACTTCTCATTCTCTCGGCTGCTTCTAATTCCATATGCCTGGCCTCCAACTCAAGTCTCTTCAGCTCCAGCTGGATTTTTAAGTCCACTGCATAAATGTTGAGCTGTCCATTCTCTGAGTATATTGTATCTCCACTGTCAGTCTGATTGTCCTCCAGGCTGCTGTTTTCTGATGCAGCTGTAACCAAGACTGCCATCAGGTCTGCTTTAGTCAGGTTTCCATGCGCCAGTCCCCTACCCTGGCACATCTCCACCACCTGGTTCCTTGTCAGCTTTCCATACTCTTCTGCTGACATGCTGCCTCCTCACCCTGACTAACATTAAGCTAACAAAAGAAATAAAACAATTGTGATCTGAACTCTTGTTTATATACTGCATGGCTGTTTTAGAGTACAAAACACTTTTAGAGATCACTGTACATAAGCTACAGGAATTCGCTCAACCCATACCACTACAAGCCAATTAGTATGTGAAGTAGATCCCACCACTGCCAAACACTTGTGATGACCATGCCCTGGCTCAGCAATCAAGGAGAATTAATCCTCACCACTAACACCAGGGAGGTTGACTCATAAAAGAGAAAAGGATAACTAATACACACAGTAAAGTACAATTTCCCTTAAGTGCACACAGAGATCATAGTCAGCCTGGGACTGGCTGCTCCCTTGCTCACCAGGTCCCCAATAAGACTCCCCACTGGCACAGCTATAGGGTCCAGGTCTCAGCCTAACTGGGCAAGCTAAAACCTCCAGTACCCTCTTTGTCTAACCAGTGCTTTGTGTCCCTGCCAAGTAGCTGACACAACACACACACACTTTGAGATAAGTATTTATACAACTTCACAAACACTCCTGGGAAAGGCTGACATAGATTCTCCAGCTGTGCCCCTTTACCCAGGCTATACGGTAGTAATTACTGCCACCACCCAGTTAATAATATCAGCTATTAAAAGGTCCTTAAAAGGGTGTCTAATTATTACTGTGCAATATTATTATCCAATGGTAGTATGACTAACAGTCAAGGCTTACTTTGGAGTGGCCTGTTACAGTAACCTCTATAAATATTCAATGTACTCGAGAGCTTATCTCTACATAAAGCAGCCACAGGTAGAAGGTTTTAAAAATATTTAATAATAAATAATTAAAACACAAGACAAAACTATTACACCACAGAGATATCTAAGAGTTCACAGATCACACAGAAACGTAAAATAATACAGTAGGACAGGTCTGATTTCAAAGAAAAATACCTAATTAATCTTCACTAGCTTTAACTATTCCTACAAGAAATCACAGTGCTAGAAACTTACATGTGAGCATAAGCAGAGTGCTGGTAAGTTGGATATCAAGATCAAAATGCCTCCTGGTCTGTTGTGAGAAATAGTATTTAAACATTACTAACAAACATGTCTCTGGGTCCTCCCCAGATTACATCATTTTTGACACTTAGGTTTTCCCAGTATTCATATTGCATCATCTTGACACCTGCTCTGAGTTCCCAGGCTAATAGAAGCTCCATTTACATTATTTAGCAAGCTAACACCTGCACAGGAGAATACAACAATAAAAGGCATTTCACATATACACGTTAGCAATTAGTCCTTAGAAAAATGAAAGCAAAACTGATTACACCAAGAAGAGTAGTTCCAGGACCGCAAAATGAAGACAATAGTTCGTAAAAAAGGTAAGTCCTTTATTCCGTTGCCAAGTGGTAAAAATCCAAAGTCAGTTGGTACAAAACAGCAAAATCAGACAAGCGCTTTCGCTTGGAAAATACCAAGCTTTTTCAAGTCAAAAACAGTTGCCTACAGTGAGGCGACTGTTTAAATAGAGATGTTAATTAGTCACATGCTTGGTTAGAGCTGAGTTGCATTAAAACAACAATTGAAAATGTTAAGGGCAAATAACCAAACAAATAATTAAAATGTACATAAATTAAATAAACATATGCGTTGTTTACACATAACTGGTAGACCAAGTGGGTGTTATAATGGGATTAAAAACTTGGGTAATCCAAAAAGTTTTGATAAAAATACAAATAGAAATATAAATAGAGGCTGTGTGTGGTCCAAGTGGGTTTAAGATCAGCAGTCCTGTGTAATATGAGAATCAATGTAGTGCTATTTTGTTGGTCTTGGGAATAGATGTTGTGATGCACATAAATGTCAGCTGCTTAGTGACTTGGGTCAAATGTGTTAAATAAGCAAAAAACAATATTGGAAGTGATGAAAATGTTATGAGACATGCTATAACCTGGCCCTTCTGAGCTTCAAAACTGAGCCTATGCTAAGTGTGCCATTTAACCCCGGGGGCCTACCTGCATCTAACTTGAGTTGCAATTAGTCCTTAGTTAACACAATAGACAGAATGTCTTCAGCCAGTCTGACCGGAACCAACTTTAAAGATCAAAGAATGTCATAAAATCATTTCAATTTCAAAAGACAAATTTGAAAGGCTAGACTTAGTTTTTTCTTTACAGCAAGGGGACAATGTTGTAACAATCTTGAAGTTTACATTTTACAGTGTTTTCTTTACACTCAAGAAACATACCTGTATTTTACATTTATTATCAAGAAAACATGCCTGTATTTTACATTTATTTACAAATGCCAGAATTAGATATCAAATTCTATTTGACTAGGCTGGCAGCCTTCACCCATCTTGCCCCAATCGTCACACTGGAGGTTTTGAATTTTGCACTTCTGAGGTTCCTCTATGGTTACGGATTCAGGTGTGTGTGTGTGTGTGTGTGTGTGTGTGTGTGTGTGTGTGTGTGTGTTAAGGGATTTGGGTAGGGGCTGTGGTGTGTGTTAGTGTGTTTTGTTGCTGTGATGTATGTGTGTGTGAGCAGAATGTAGCTTGTGTGGTGGTGTTGTTTGTGTTTGTGTGTAGTATGACCTTGGAGTTAGAATATTTAAGTAGGGGGGGTGTGGGGGCACAGCACCCCACATGGTGGGTGCATGGGGGCTTGCCTCCCTACTTTTATGTAGTAGAGAGCTTGTGTTTGTGTGTGGGGAGGATGGTGTGTGTGTGTGTGTGTGTGTGTGTGTGTGTGTGTGTGTGTGTGTGTGTGTGTGTGTGTGTGTGTGTGTGTGTGTGTGCAGTAGTACCGCAAAATTCTAAATTTCTGGTGTGTGAGATTTTGAATTTCACGGTTTTGAGTTTTCTATGTTTTAAAGATTCGACTTTATAGCTTCAATATACTGAATTTTGACATTTCAGTATTTTGAGGATATAAATTGAACCCACTTCTTCAGACATCTTTCTCCCAGAATGCAATCATTTTAAAAGCATATTAATTAAGATAAATCAATTAATGAATCAAGTTGATTGATGCTTAAAGAAATATACCAGAGTCAATTACTATAAAAGCATATTGATTAAAAATGTATATATATATATATATATATATATATATATATATATATATATATATATACATACATATATATATGTATATATATATATATATATATATATATATATATATATATATAAAATGTTAAATACGCAATAACCATTGCATAAATATAAATAATAAATAATACAAGCTATAAAGACTAAACTTATTACAGTACTAAAAATATATTTCAATACATGTTCAGAAAATGCATATTTGCATATGTATACATATAAAAAAGTATCTTTCTAAAGCTTTTAATTTTAGAAGACATTTGATGGAACACGTTTCATTAATATGGCAACTCCAGACTAATGCCCATATCTATCCTGGCCTCAATAAAATGTGTTCCATCAAATGCCTTCTAAAATCAAAAGCTTTAGAAAGATTATTTTTTTATATGTATACATATGTATTCTCTGAACATGTCTTGAAATATATTTTTTAGTACTGTAATAAGCTTGGTCTTTATAGCTTGTATTATTTATTATTTATATTTATGCAATGGTTATTGTGTATTTAACATTATATATATATATATATATATATATATATATATATATATATATATATATATAAAATCAACCCAATAGTTCCGTGGAAGAAACAGCCTAGATTTGTTCAAAAATAATCCAAGATCAATGATTCAGTAAGCCAAGAGTTGAAAAAGCACTTGAGTAGACAAGTTTAGCAAAAAACAACCAGTTTATTCGAATGTTAGCGCTTTCACGGACAATTACTTCCGCTTCCTCAGACGTAATCATTGAGCATTCAACATTCAGTTTAAAAAGCATTTCAATTAAGCAATAAATGATTAATTCATTGATACAATTAATTAAACAAAACTAAATATAGAAAGCACATAAATATGATAAAAATCTATAATAAAAATCTACAATGAAAATACATAATATATTACTTAACGGGTCTATTTTTAAGCATAGGTTTTAAGGGAACATTCTCATTTAGACCCCTCCCCCTATGCGCTGCTAACCGAAGTATCCACTTCAACTCAGCTAACTCTGTTTGGTTAACAATATCACCTAACCTTGCATTAATGCCCTGAACATGCAAAACTTGAAATAAAAATTCATGCTCCATACCATTCAAAAGTGTATGCTTTGCTATTGCACTATAATGTTGACATCTGGCTAAGCAATACATATGATCTCGTATTCGTTCCCTAAATGTTCTATTAGTCTTCCCGACATAAAAACTAAAGCATATTTTACAATATCCTACATAAACAATGTTCTTGGTGCCACAATTAGAGTGGCAACGAATCTCCCATAATTTCCTCGTGTCAGGATGTCTAAAATAACTAGATTCGTCTATAGCATTACACTGAATACAATTGCCGCATTTTCTAGTACCAAAATGAGAATATACTAAGTAATTTTCATTCAGGGGATTCAAGTCCGGGAAATGTAACTGTTGCTTAAGATTGTTCATATTTTTATAGGCATAAGTTGGACAATGGCTTTGGTCCTGTCGTCAACCAAAAGCATGTTCCAGTTGGTGGAAATAACTTGTTGAATATAAGAAATGTTCTTACAATAAGGTAAAACCACAGGTAGCCTCATAGAAAAATCAGTATTAGTCCTGCTACGAACTACTCCATCACTACTGGAGTAGTAAGGTCTAGCCTTAGTACGTCTAAACTTACCCACTGTAGTGCATATGCTATTTAATTCATTAGGGTAATAACCCCTTTGTAAAAAATTATTTTTAAGCTGATTTATCTCTTGTTGCAGAGAATCATCTTCACTACAGAGTCTGGACATTCTCATCGCTTGTCCCTTAACTATGTTACTAAATATACTAGGGTTATGCATGCTTGTCCTGTGCAAAAAAGCAGGTCTATAACACGGCTTCCTATAGACCTTTGTTAAATAATTATCATTTGATTTATAGATGGTCACATCCAAATAATTAATTTCAATAGCTGAAAACTGTATAGTAAATTTTAAGAAGCATGGCATACTGTTAATATATTGGACATAGGTAGCCAAGGATGCACCAGGCCCCTTCCACAGGAGAAAGAGATCATCAACGAAACGTCTATAAAAGATGATGTTAGAATGTTTCAGCATGATCTCCCTCTCCCATGCCACCATTACCAAATTGGCATAAGTGTTGGCGCAACTGGTGCCCATGGCTACCCCTCGTGTCTGCTTATAACATTTCTCTTGAAACAGGAAAACATTATTGTCTAATACCAATTCTAGTAATAAACAAATTAAATCAGCTTTATTAGCTGTCATAAATTCAAGCAATATACCCTTGACCATGGCCACACCCTGTTCATTAGGGATACAGGTAAAGAGAGACACGACATCCATAGTTGTTAACAGAATGTTAGCTGTAGTATCAAGCTGAGTAGTACATGCATAAAGATCTATCAAAAATTGTTCAGTGTCCTTTAAGACATAACTAAAGCTAGACAACACATTCTTCAACTCATAATCTAGGTAAATAGATATAGGCTCAGTAAGCCAACCTGAGCCCGCAACTATAGGTCTAAACATAGATTTTTATCATATTTATGTGCTTTCTATATTTAATTTTGTTTAATTAATTGTATCAATGAATTAATAATTTATTGCTTAATTGAAATGCTTTTGTTGAATGCTCAATGATTATGTCTGAGGAAGCGGAAGTAATTGTCCGTGAAAGCGCTAACGTTCGAATAAACTGGTTGTTTTTTGCTAAACTTGTCTACTCAAGTGCTTTTTCAACTCTTGGCTTACTGAATCATTGATTTTGGATTACTTTTGAACAAATCTAGGCTTTTTCTTCCACGGAATTATTGGGTTGTTTATATTTTATCTTGTCACTACTTGGGACCTGATTCTTTGTGAATATATATATATATATATATATATATATATATATATATATATATATATATATATACACATTTTTAATCAATAGGCTTTTATAGTAATTGACTGGTACATTTGTTTAAGCATCAAGCAACTTGATTCATTAATTGATTTATCTTAATTAATATGCTTTTAAAATGATTGCATTCTGTGAGAAAGATGTCTGAAGAAGTACATGAATTTGTCTGTACGAATGTCCTAACCAACAATAAACTTGTGTGGATTTTCCCAGTATCACCATTTTTTTGGAGTTCATAAGTTTTTGGTTTCTGTTGTTTTATAAAACACAAGGTCACCATGTATAGCCTTGTATAATACACAAGTTTTTATTTATTTATTTTTTTTATAAATATTGTGACTAGTTCTTTCTAGGCTTGGCTTTCTTATGCCTTATAGGAAAAAAGCATTTATTTTAGATGTAGAAAATGACAAAGTGATTTGTTTTAAATACATTGCTGTTTTTTCTTCCTTATGGTTTCCATGATATTGCTTAATTTCCCACACAATGAACACGTTAAGAAGACATCAGAAGTGTTTTAAATTATGTTTATTTTTTCTGCTTTTTAAACAATATGTTGTGCAATGTCATGTAAGTAACATTAATATGCACTTGCAAGGTATATGTCAATTGCTTCTGTAAAATAGAATCTCGTAATGAAACCTTGAAATGATTTGTTTTCAGAAGATGTTGTCTAGCTCTTTCTTGTACTTAATGTGGTTTATTTTTTGTCTTAGAAGCACAAGGTATAAATTCCGCTCCCCACAGTTGCTGTCGATCAGTGACAAATAAAACAATTCCAATTAATAATCTGGTCAGCTTCACTATTCAGAAAAGTGATGGTCAATGCAGGATCGCGGCTATTGTGTGAGTATGGCGATATTTTTAAATTCTTTTTAAATAGTAAAATGTTAATTAACAGCATGTTAATCAAATTCTGTGAAGTTCTACCTTGAATAGAAAAATGTAAAAGTTCAAAAAAATTCCTTATGAAAAATAAGAAAACAAATGCATACATACACACATAACATAACCCAAGAAAAGTATAGTTGTGACAGTAAACTTACCATAACAGTAGATGTTTGAATGATCACTGCTACAGTAGCCTAAATGATAAGGGTTATATCCTGCATAGGATATAACAGCCAGCCAGCATCCAAAGCTTTAGGCACCTTCCAAGCACCCATACCATTAGTCAGCTGAATGCATCCATCCATCCATCCAGGCATCCATCCACCCATCCATCCATCCATGTATGCATGCATGCATCCATCCATCCATCCATCCATCCATCCATCCATCCATCCATCCATGCATGCATCCATCCATCCATGCATCCATCCAATAACCATTTTTAAAATACTGGTGAGGGTCACACTCATAACAAGCTGAGCAGGGGTAGACCAAACTTCTGTCCACAGCAATAGTTTAGAACTTATCTCAGGGGATGCTTAGACATTTCCACATCAGCTGAAAAATAATATCTCCAGCACATAATTAGTTTGCCTTGAAACTATCTTTCAGTATGCTGTGCCTGTTTTGCATCCTATGAGAGGCACCCAGGGAGCATACAGCTGAGTTTGAAAAACATCTCAAATGGCTCCTTTCAATGCTGAGGAGCAGAGGCTGTATTCAAAGATACTCCTGGATTCTTGAGCCTCATAGAGTGATCCCATCAGCACATATTGCATACACCTATGATCTCATCTAAAGTTCATGGCCACAGGTGGCGCGGGGGGGGAGCACTGATGGCAAAATGAGTTGTTCATCCTAGAACTCAGTTCTCACTTCCCACCACAGTGCAGTATAATGTCTGCCATGCTACCACAGCTATCCCATTCCATATCAGTGTCCTTCTCTTTCCCACCTTAACTCATGAACAAGTAACTGCTCTCTCCTCACCCGAACAGCCTGCACCAGAACTCTCAACCTTCCATCTCTGAAATGAGGGACACCAGCCCTCATAATGTGGAACAAATGAGTAAAATGTGAAACACATATAAACAGCTTACTAACTTTAACTAGTAAGGTCACACAATGGTTAACATATTCTGGTTTTACTCTCACAAAAAAACTTTTAATGAATGAATATGATTCTTTTCTATTTACCATGGATATCAGTTAAAAAATTCCTAACAATGAATGTGTGACAGAGCATTTCAAAGTGGAACTTTGAGAAACACAAACTTTTTAAGACCCCAAATGAGGTATATTCCTCATAATAAGGTACACTTGAGCTGTATGGCATGATGAGAAAAATACACCCCGGGATTCATGAAGCTCGGCGCAAGGCCGGCGTAAGGCCTGCGCCGGCGGTGCATGGAATAGCCGGCGCAGTAGCGCCATATACATATTAATGAGAGTGCACCGGAATCACAGACACGTGCGTAGTGTACGTGAGCGAGCCCAGGTAGGATGCGTCTGGAGGCGTGTCTAAGCCGGCATGAGGTGAGCAACCTAATGTGCTGACAGCCACGGTCCGCCCACAATAGTAATGGCAGCAGCCAGGTCCTGTGCAGAATGAAACGCACGTACAGTATGCGACATAGTCCCCGTCCCAAATTAACGGAGAAGCAAATAGAAGCCACGAAGGCATAAGTGTACCCGTCCAAGGAGCAAAGGATACGATAAGACCGCTGCTCGTCCCGCAATGCACCATCAGTGTTTACACTCAGAGAAGGTGTACAGCCGCATGTCAGCGCACCGCACCGACATAGGAGCAGCGACTAAGGTCACCACCTGTCCCACTTTGGTTGTGGCAGTCTCTCCATGGCCAGTTGTGTCCCGAAAAAACGTATTAGAAATGGCTGATGTGCTACGATTGTAGGACACAATGATATCCCGTATTTAATGTAATGGTAGCATGAATTGGTTATTTCTGTAACAGAAATACCTAAATGACACAAGAAACAGAATAAGCAAGCAAATTGCCACAACAATAAGCATATTATTTAGGCAAACAAGTGAAGTTCTATGCTATATAGTGACCGTTTGTATGTGTCAGCCTGTAAAGTCAGATGTGAGTCCCGGAAATATCCCAGATCGGAAACTGGAAAAGGTGGAAACCCCAGTAGCGACATGGGCATGGTCACCAGGGTTACCTGCTGTCCCAATGTGCCATGGACAGTCCCTGATTGGACAGTCGTGTCCCTGCAACAATCGTAAAAATGGAAAATGACCTCCGATCCCCTGCCACGCAACTTCCCGCAATATACATGTAATAGTAGCATAAAACATATACATTACGATATGAAACACAGACATGGCATAAGAAAATAAATAAGGAACCCAAATGCTTACAGAATAAGCTTATAGTATGGCAAACAAGTGAAGATCTGTCAACCGCACTAGCCGTGGGTATGTGTAGTCCTGCAAATCCCGGTTTCCACATAACATGCCCCACTATGGGCACTGGAAAAGGTGCCAACCATAATGGTCACAAGCAGTAGTGAGAGTACATAGCCAGGTAGCTGTGTTCACATAACAACAGTAAGGAAGCAAGATACCTCAAACACAGGCAAACATGTGCATAGCAACATATCCCACACCCAGCAACGCTCTGTTGCATACACTGGATGGCGATGATGAAGTGTAATATCCAGAAGCAGAACCCATGCATTCGGATGTACTACACAATAGCCTCATTGTACATGTCAGTCCCACCCATGTATACCTCTGCACCCAAACCTGCTAGCATCCGTGTGCAGCTATACAACCACACACAATGTGCATACCTGAACTGTGGTAAGATGTTTGTGTTAGGCAATGCCACGCGGGCAAATACGCACCACATGTCACCAACCCACCGCAGGTACAGATATGTAAATGGCTGCATGTGAATGTGTCAGCAGAATGTGTACATCCCGCATGTAGTATGTACCGCCCAAACCATCTAGGTTTGCATACGACACGGTGCACATAACTGTACACATGTGGACAAGTCGGTCGTTGGACCACCGCATCGATGATTATCTATGCAGTGAAGTCGATCACATATAGCGGAACAGGTGCCTACCAAACAGGACGCCCTAACAGGGTGCTACAGGCAAAGAAGGGGAAGCTGGGACATCACATGTGGAGATTAGCGTAGCTGGATGGACAAATACACACGGTCAAGGTAAAGGACGGAACAACATGCATATGGCGGATGGATGTTGTTCAGAAATATATAGAAACACATATGAAGTTCCAGTTTACACTCGAAATACTATATAATGCATTGAATTGTACCGCATAATATGGCAGTAGAACTAAGCCTGCATGTAATTGGTGAAGCTAAGCTGTACTGTGATGGAATTCTGAACCTGGCAGTAAGCAGTACAGCAGGCTCATGTCTGTCATCATTAATTATTTGCTGGGTTACAGAACAATAAATGTATGTACATGCATAACAGCACTCCTTCCCCAGAGGAGGATGGCCTTGTGAGCTCTATCGAAGATAGCAGTACAACTCCTTACCAGAGAGACAAAGCAACGTATTAAGAAATTAACTGTCCACTGTATTGTAACAGTCTAGGGTCCTTGAAACAGCTACAATCACAAAAGGATACTGTAATGTACAAGGTGCCTTGCAAGGCTGTGTTATTCCCATGGGAAAACATTTTAAAAGCACGACCCCAGCACCCACGTATGTATAGACTATTGCGGACCATAGTGATGGAAATGCCCTGTGACCGACCACGTCAGTAAGGTGGGCAAAAGCTGATTGTAAACACTATATAAAGAAACTGCTTACTGTAAAGAGTCAGACAAAACTCTCATACTTGGACTGTATATTATTTAGCCTGCCTGTGTACACTACTAAAACTTTCCGAACCCGAGCCTCCTGTGTTATCGGCTGTCACTTAGAAAAGCCTACTGATAACTACAGTCTGGTTGTAACAACTTATTTCACATTGTGATCCTTGTAATCCGGAATTCCCTTGGTAAGCTACAGGTCAGAGTACATGGCTGGTTAGACATGTACACTGGAGAATATGCATAAATGGTTCTTCTTGAATGAAAAGACCTCCGACTGAATTGTTGTGTGTAAAGAGGCTGTTTACTGTCTGATCTGTGGCTGAAAAGCGGAAACTGGATCCCAAGAAGAAAACGTGCAGCCTTAAACAGGAGGCCCAGGTAAGGAGTGTCTGCCTTTTTGTGTCTGTTGTAGATCAGGGACCAGACTACATTGTGTTTCTGTTAACAGTAGTGATATCGGTCAAGACCTACCCACATACTGTTAAATCTGAACATAGGTCAGGGGAACACACAGCAGAGTAAACAGTGATTGTAGACACTACAGTGGATACAGGGAAGGAGACACCACGTGGTATGACAGAAGGGCACGAGCAGTCGGTAGAGGATATGGGAGATTATTGAAGCAACAGATCATGTGATCCGCGCTTGACGGGTGACGGAAGAATATGCAATCGCAGAGAGCACATAATGTGAGTTACGCAGCAAAATGGGGTAATAAATATGGCATTGATGGTATATTACGCAAAATATCGTTACTGAAACATTGTAATCCCTGAAAATTTGATGCATATGTTCCAAGGTAAACACCTGTTCCACCCTGAGAGGGATAGTCCCTCTCTGGCCAGCCGTGTCCTGTAAACAAACCGAACAATGTCAAATGTCCTGATATCTCAGGACAAACATTTCCCAGATATATATCACAATGGTAGCATAAAACAGTAAATTTGTATGTGGAACAGCAAAATATAATAATAAACAGAATAAGCAACTGAAATGCTACAACAATTGGTCGCCTCCTGGCAAAACGTGAATTCCTGTCCTATGTACTGGCCGTGGGTATGCATTCTCCAGGCAAATTAAACGTTCAACACTAATGTCCCACATTGTGCATTGAAAAGGTGGCAGCCCTAAGATGTGCAGGCGACAAAACAGCGACAATTGGGTATCCGTCATGCACATCGGTGGACTGAGGTAGTGTAATCAAGGGAATAGAACACTACAAATGGCTAAGCATCATACGACACAGAGAAGATCATAATACAGTAGTACCGATAGCCCCCACAACCCCTACCACCTCCGATACCACATCCAGGATATTAAGCGGAGGGCAGGCTAGTCCCCACACGCTATCCTGTGGCAACAGAGGTAGCACAACGAACAAATGTAATAGAAGCTATTGAAACCACATCCTGAACACGTAACATACCTAGGGACACCCGAGTAAGAACACAGTACTAAAACAGAGTGAGGATATCTGTCAATTAATTGAAGTACCGAACCCTCATGCAGGACAGGAAGGCCAGGACCCAACCCCGAAGCGATAGACCGTGGACACCAGAAGATATCTGTAAAGTCATAGAGGGAATTCCCCATCCACAAAGTAATCGCTATTCACCATGCAATACCCCTGTATCTCCTGATCGGAAACCAAAAGGGGAATGGCGGATGGTACAGTATGTACAAGCTGTAAATCATGTAAGAATACTTAGGGTAGCGTTGGTGCCAGACCCACACACTATATTCAATGCTATGAACATGCCACAGAAGTATCTTACCGTGGTACATATAAGCTATGCTTACTTTGCAATACCTATACATCCACATAGTCCGTATTGCTTTGCATGTACAGTCAGGGTGACAGATACAGCCATACCCGCTATCGCGGGCTACTGTGAAAGTACAACGATATTCTCACAGGGATGGCTAGCTACATTCCGTGTTAACTCCACCCGGGCCAGTCAAGTTCTACTTTATTGGATGATATTCTGCTTGCGGCCCCTACCCAGCAGCAATGTATGGAAGATACAATAGCATTATTGAGATAATCAGCAGAACAGGGACATAAAGTAAGCAAGCATAAATTGCAACTACAGAGAATACAGGTCAAGTACCTGGCATATCTGGTATCCAAGTAGGGTAGAACATCACATGACGATAGGAAGGTAGCAATATAATAAGCACCCAAGCCAACTAACAAGAAGGGAATGATGTCCTGTCTGGGCCGACTAACACTTGTTAAATCTGGATACCAAACAATGCTGTGGAATCCGCTGTATTGTTTGCCTTAACCTTTAATACACCTATGGCAGCACAACACATAGTACACCGGATTACAGTAGCAGAAACAGCGTTCTGCAGACTAGAATGATTGATAGCCTCAACAGCTGTAGTAGGTCTCGTGAATAATCATAACACATGTTGTCAGACCGTAGATTGTAAGCGGAGATATATGACGTCAGTCTTGATGCAACAAATAGCTGACTACTCATTGCAGTTGGACACTGTGGCATGGTCAGTGCCACATTGTGTACAGGCAGTTGTTGTAGCACCCATGGCAGTACAGGCCCCGGCCGTAATGTTACTAGACCACCCTCTCACTGTGAGAATGTCTCATGCAGTTGCGATCAATCTGCTGCAAGAGAAGATAGCATTCCTGACCCGTGCTAGACATTTGTCATGTTTGACCATACCACTGAGTCAACCTCACATGGTGATTGAACGTTGTACAACATTAAACCTATCAACGTCACGTCCGACACCTGTGTATGGCACACCACACAGTTGCCTATACGAAATGGATTAAATAACTACACACAGACATGATAACACTGATATACCCTTAGATGATGCAGAGGTGACAGTTAATGTGTACGGATCATGTAGACAGAGTCCTACAGGAACGAATGAAGTAGTTTATGCAGTAGTTATTGATAATGACATTGTAGACGGCCAAACCCTGCAGCATAACGTGTCTGCTCAAGCAGCAGAATAGATAGCTTTAACACGTGCTTGTACTGTAGCAGAAAACTGATGTGTGGACATATGTCCCGATAGTCATTCTGTTGTCTGTGCAGTGCATGTTTATGAGCAGCAGTGGAAGAATAGGGGAATGATAACATCCACTGGTAAACCGATTAATCATGCGCATACGAACCTGAATGCATTAGACTACATGCAGTTACCCACTGAAGTAGGTAATTGTAAATGTGCAGGGCATAGAAAGCAACAGGATAACAGTAGGAAAGTTGAGGCATGAGCTCATGCACCTGCAAAACAAGCAGCCACAGTTGGAAAGTGTCTGTGTGAATGAGGAATGACAAACCTCAGACAGTTTAGATGTAGAAACTGTACAAACAATGCAAACAGCAACTACGTAAGCAGAAAAGCCGACGTGGTTATGACGAGGAGCAATCCTTGAACACGGACTGCACATATCCACAGTGAGAAAGCCAATATTAACGTCTAATATATTCAGATATGCGGCTTTGTGGAGCCATGGGTAGAGACATGTCTCAACAGGGGATGGTACATTTGGTTAACAGAATACCCCTAACATACGGAATTACTAACCACATACAAACCTCATGAGCAGCGTGTCACGCTTGCCGAGATATCATGCACAGGGAGTATTTAAACCAAGGGAGTGAGTTTACCTACACCACCATAACCGCTCCGCATTATTTGTATGGAGTTCATACATCTGCATAAATGTGAAGGGAACAAATACTGTTTAGCGATTACACATATATATAATCAAAATGGGTAGAAGCATTCCCAACCATTAATCCAGATGCAGCAGCAGTGGCAAAGGTGCCAGTAAAATTAAGTATCCCTAGATCTGGCATGCTGTAAAGAAGCTACAGTGACAATAGAACACATGTAGTTAACCAGACAATCACGCTACCTGGGGATTACTTCAGATACCATGAATGTCAATTGCATGTACAACCCACACTCAGCACGACTGCTGGCGCCATAGAATGGGATCCCGAGAAATAAGTAGAGGAGTTTGGTGGGTGACATCCAGACGAGTTACATGAGCTGTCTACCTCTAGCATTGCTGAGCATGACAACAGTTCCAAATGTAAAGTGCTGCACCCACTTTGAAGTAGTATGTGGAATGGCATATCATGTGCCAGAGTGGAAAGCTGTCATGCCTGCAGAGCCGGAGGTCGATGACTCAGTAGTAGGTGACATGAGAGGATTGTTAACTAGTAACACTGTTCTTCAGTTAAAGTCTGTTACAGATAAGAGCAAACGAAGACGGAAGCATAGCTGACACCAGTATCCTGTGTGTATGTCACTGTTATCCAAAGAACATTATTGCCAAGTGGACAGTGCGAATGTCTGTACTGGGTACTGTTGTCAACGCCTACCGCAGTAAAGTTTGCAGAGAGGTCGTCCTGGGTCCACCTCACATTTCAAACTGGTAAAGGATATCAGGTCTGATTGACATCTTGTAGCTGATATACCAAAGAGCCCGAATCACCCCGCGAAGACTGTATAACAATACAAAGCAACCCCAAAGACATTTATGTTTGCTGTCCTAATGATTATACACCTATTAACCATGTTTGTGTTTATGTTACAATTTCCGACATTACCTGCATATAACTACACGGATACAAATACTGATACGTGATGAACTGGCCACAGAGTGTCTTCCACACTTCAACAGATACCTAGGCATGATGCGTGTGCATATAGAGACTAGGAACACATTAAATTGCTGTGTTTGTACTGCCATACCTACATCATATGGAGGACTTCCGATGCATGTTGTCCCCTTGGGGATAGATTGAGACTTGTGAATATCTACACTTTGATACAGGTTCTGTGAGATCACAGGACAACGTGGCAATGTACTTACCTGTTACACAAAAAGGAATTGTATGTTATCATAAACATGATACAGTTTCAGTTGGTGGGAGTATTTGTAACATAACTGTGTCTTACGAATGTCATATAACAGCCAAAGATCACAGTACTACTTGTAGCACCATCCCTAATTTGTATTGAAACATCATGAGAACAATGTTGAAGGATGTGCAGAAACATCCTGAATTGTATAAACAGTCCTCTGTTAGAGACAGGAATTTGTTACATGCAGAGGTAACCCGCATCAGTAATAAAGTAGAATATTGTTATGTTGTTTGTGGGAAATAAGCATATCAATGGTTACCTGGGAATTGGTCCGCAGTTGTTATTTGGGTTATCTGGCTCCAGTCACATGACATACTGTACAATTGCCTGTGGGTGCGAAACGAACTATAACACATATAGCTCAAGAACTGGGAACACAGTCGAAACCTACTAATCCAGTGGGTGAAATGGAAGCTGTTCTGACATGTCAGTCTTCTGCAAGAGATAAAGGAATATCGATTCATATGGACTTCAGTGACAGCGTCACAACCTGGGCTGGAACACCCCAGCTTCTGGAGTAGTGAAATCAATCAGGAACAGAGGAAGTTATCAAAACCTGTCGGAGGAAGGATGAATGTGACTTACCGCTCCTGAACATGTGACTGATGAACTGGATGCAATGAGAACTGTTGTGTCACAAAATGTAATAGTGCACGACTGCACCGTGGCGCTGAGAATTGGTACGCGCTTACTGAAGAAGATCGCTGTGTCCAACTACCACATGAAGAGACCAAAAGCAACGCCCACCTACAGGTAATATGGCAGGTGTCATCCATGGCGGAACCAGGCCCAAACCCACTGCCAACCATTTCCACAAACCATTGGGTGGATGGGGTCAGTCATACTGAATATCATGATTGCCATTTGTGTTGTTCTGCTCATATTGGGAGCATGTGTCTAGTGCAGGATACTGTGCATGTAAGTATTAGTCAGGACTCTGGCGACATACCTGTACCCGAGACTATGTATCAAGACCTGTAGTGGTATTTGTCAATAGAAAATGCAATCCTACTTGCAATGTACATCAAATTACTTGCCTAGTTAAACGCTCCACAGAGGAAGACGCTTAGAGAATGAAATAATGTTGTATATGTTTCTGGATAGAGTAGAAGCAATCAAAGGAGGGAGAATGTTAGCAAAATACATATTTAAACATAGATATGACGTGCAACTTTAGAAGCAAATAGTGTATAATGCATATTATTCTACCTGACAATATAGCAGTACAGCTTCTCATGCATGTAATTGCTTGTAGTGTAGCTGCAGTGTGATTGAACCCTAACCCTAGCAGTAACCAGTGCAGCAGGTGTATGTCAGTCAGCATTACTCATCTGCTCGGTTACAGAATAATACATGTATGTACAGGTATATCTGTCATCCTTCCACTGAGGAGGATAGGCTTGTGAGCTGTAACACAGAGTACAGCTGCTCAGCAGAGAGACACAGGAACCTAGTAGGACACGGAGTGAGGACTGGATATGAACAGTGTTGGAACCGTGACAGAGCAGAATTTACCAAAGTACAGTCTAACTGAATATGTGGCTCGCAAGGTTGGGCTATCCTCATGGGAAAACATGTAATAAGCATTACCTGAGCACTGTTGTAGGAATACAATGTTCTGTACTCTAGCAATGTAAATGCCTTGTGACTGGCCACATCATTAATGTGTGCAAAAGATGATAGTATACAGAATGCTCATACAGATGTAACATGTATAGAGTTGAACAAATGTCTAAACTTTTACTGCATACTCCTTTGCCTCCTGCTGCACAGTAGTAAAATGTTATTAATCCCAGCTTCCTGTGTTACTGAGTGTCATTTTGAAAATACGAATGAGTGTTACAGTTTGATTTAAAAGACTTAATTGACAGATGTTTACGTTCTAGCATGGGAATAGGTCAAGCCAAACATCACAATGTCCATGTGTACCACATACACACAGCCAGTAACACGCAGTAGTAGTGCATGAAGGCATACACGACTGTGGGAATAGTACAGGACATATGGCACGTGCAGTGCAGATGCATGACACAAACCCCAGGATGGGTGTCCCTGCAAAGAGGAACATGTGCCAACTACACCTCCCACAGATGTACTGGCAATAAAAACACATGGCAAACACACAGACACACTACTGTCCAACACATGACTGCAACGGAGCCTGGTCAAACACCAACATGAAGCATGCACAAACAGGGACTTGAGTAATGTTTGCCTTAACACCCCCCCATAGGCCAAAGAAGAATAGAATGGACATATGCATGTAATGCTGTGAAGGATGTGTGGTAGTCCTCAGTATCACAGTGTTAGGGACACAGATACACTGTCATCAACTGTGACGATGTGCAACGACACAGCATACCTGCATGTAATACAGAGGACAATCATGTGCCACAGAAATATACAGTGGCGAAGAGTATAGTGGATAGACAATTGTACATGTGACAAACTATGAATATAGGTTCACACGTCCATAGGTACAGGGTAGGCCATCGTCCCAGGCCCAGCCATAATACTACACCATAGTTAGGATGACTTTGCCAACCTTCTGTGCTTCAGATGAAATACCCATGATATTGCTGTATGTCCGCCACGCAGTGATAATGATGTAATCCCTGGCCTATACCTGCAATTCTCCATCCAATGGACAACATAGCTGCGAACAAGGCTAGGAAGGATGTCTGTCTCACATGTACTGTGATGTACATCCACAGCATAATGAGTGTCTGGGTGATATATGTGTCACCCAAACACATCCCATTAATGACCGTGACAAGGTAAATGTCACCTGCCCTAGTGATTCTGAGGGATGCGGATACAGTAGGTGAAGCATACACATGACATATGGGTTGACATGGCCTTGTATGTCAGGCACAGGTCAACACTAAACAGCAGGTATGTGACGGATGTGGCAGGGGTCCTACATGGGGCAGCATTACACAAAATGGTGTCATCCTGCATCTGTACAACAATCAACCTATGTGGGCTTCCCAGCTGCTGTAGGTGTATGGTCAGATACAGTCTGAATGGGGCAATGTAGTAGATCATAGGTGTAACACGTAATGGGTACAAGGAGACAATGACCTAGCCTGATGTAGATGTGAATCCCTGCACCAACAGGTGGGCAATGTAGAAGACCCACACAACCACGATAGCAACGCAGGTGGAATGAATGGTGACCGCCAAACACTGTCCCCTGATTCCTGGTAATCACCCCTGTGCTGAGTGGACAGCCACCTATATGCTGGACAGGGTGACCTAGTAGTTCTCCACAGGTATGATGTTGCATGACGTTGCATTTAGCTGTGGGACATGTCCCTGACAGCAGATATGCATACCTGGGAGGCCCTTCAAGGATATCTGTGTCAGATGTCTGTCCCACTATGGCACCTGTTTTGCAGTCATCTACAAACACTGTTGCCCATAGCACCCTGTGTGTGCCTGTACCGTGAAAATGTAGGTGTATGACAGGAGTGCAGACATGGAAGGGCCCCATGGGACACCACTTGTGACAGGCAGTAGGTCTGATATGCTGCCAGCAACTATGACCGTGTGGGTTGTGTCACATAGACAGTTTACAACACATTCTGTGATGTGCGTGTTCACATCCCAGCCAATGGGTTTATCAACGATACCTGAGGGGGGTAATGTGATGAAGGGCTTTGCCAGGTTGAGGTAGGCTGTATGGACTGCAACACCCCCATCAGTGGCCTCGGCGACTGTCCCGAAAATGTCAACCATGCTTTAAAGGCATGAACCGCTCCTGAACAAGACAAACCGTGTGTGAGGCAAAGTAAGTATGTCCCCTATGCAGTCATGTACGAGCCACAGTATGATCCTCCCCATGTCTTTGCAGATAGGTCTCCTCAGGTAATGGGACCGTAATAACCAGCCTCAGTGGAGGTATTGGCCTTGTGACGTGGGACTACAGCTGCCATGTGACACAACCTGGGTACCCTACCTGAGGTGAGGCTACAAAGAAATAGCTGTCCTAACTGTGGGTCCAATTCATAACCGAGATAGTGGAGTACACAGCGGGTCACCAGCTGGTCTCATGGATGCTATGTCCACTACCCTGAGAGAGCATGTCCCACCTGTGTGTCACAGAACATTTGGTGACCACAAACCACTGGTACACACATCTCCTCATGTGTCGGGGAGGGTGTGGAGATGTCCTCACTGGACTTGTCAGCCTGTATGTTGGCAATGTGTGTATGTTGAGTAAACCCCACCTCTATGTGAACCCAGTCAGAGCATATGTGGGAGTGAGCTCCCAGGTGTCCAGCATAGCAACTGAAGGTGGTATGATTGTTAGCCAGGTCCATGTAGGTATATCTGTGGAATGTGCCCTGGACTATTTCATGACAGTGTGTAAGTCTACACATATGATGACCAAGGGTGTCATACCTCACAAGGTGTCTGCTCCACCTTGTAGTAGCCACCTCCTCGTGTTGTACATTTTGTGTATGGCTGGGGTACACCACACTGGATGCTTGGCATTGGTACAGTGAACCACAGTTGGGTAAGTGAATGACTGGCTCATGCAGTCCTGTAGGTACTGGTAGATGGCAATGTGATTGATGCAGTGGCTGCCGCACATCAACCACTGGCTCAGGGTCCTTAAAGGAGACCACAGTAGTGCAGAATTGTGTAGTCTGCCTCTGAGCAAGCAATGTGTATGGTAACTGGCAACACTCACAGCAACGGATGCCAAAAGCAGAAGCCAATGTCCAAATAACATAGATCAACTTCTGCATGACAATATGTGTTATCATACATGTATTGACATGTGTCTGCTAATTACAATTGGAAATGGCCAGTAAGACTGGCCTAAAGTTCCCATGATGTACACAGTCTGGGGGTGTTGTTCCGATAATAAAGTGGCAATACCTCCCAATCGTGACCTCTGGGTATGGT
The DNA here is from genome assembly GCF_019279795.1 of Protopterus annectens. Lineage (NCBI taxonomy): Eukaryota > Metazoa > Chordata > Ceratodontiformes > Protopteridae > Protopterus > Protopterus annectens. Next base: position 1,668,148,473 of record NC_056725.1, read on the forward strand.
ATGAAAGTGGTTGTTAACCTGCAACATTGGATGTATAGCATTGGTTTCTGGTGTCGGAAGACATGGTTCCTGTAGCACAACACAGTATGGGTAGTCAAGCACACATCCACGATTGCTGAACACACAGCATCAGTGAAACCCACTGCTCAGAAGGACACAGTCCGACAAGCTCTACACTTTAAATATGCACAGTGGTGTCCATTGTCGGACCCAAAATTTGACATCACACCAGATTCACGTCTTCTTTCAATACGTACCTGAACCCATTGTCGTCACAGGTACACATATGCACTGCAAGCGTGTTCAATGTTGATGATAGCTGTCCATGTAATGCAGCACAGATGCACAGAAATACCCAGGGTACCGGTCCATAGAACTGCGCCCACATCACAGTCCTGCACACATGAAGGATGTGTAATGGGTACTGTCGATTGTTGCAGTCAAGGGATTCTGGGTATGTAGACTCTGGCCCGTGTTGCTTCGCAGCCAATCCTTTGTCCCGCCTGTGGAGGGATGTGTGTAGCACCTGCCATACTATCCGCTAATGATGCAAACCATCCACTGGAGAATGCTAAATGCAGGTGTGAAATGTGTACAGCCCTATACTAGTGTCCAGTAGGCAATTGTCATGGATGGACAACCGTATGCCCAAGATGCCACCCACAACGGCAAACCTGGGTAAATTACACAGCCGCGGTAAGGCATAACACAGGAAATACACATAGGGACTGCAGTTGACATTCCACATACAAAGTCGGACCGCTGTGCCAACACCGGCATACAGCACTCAATCTGCCAGCAACAGACTGAGGAGCACCCGCTACCATACAGCGGAACAGATGTGCGACCTGTGGAACACATACTAATGGCACACACACAACGTCACGTAGGATATGTAAACTATGGCATTCCCACCTACGAAGACAACATGGTTAAATGAATACATAGGTAATCAACATGGTGTTATATTGGAAATACAGTGACGGATATGTCCCATTGGGATGTCTGAGGTTTATATGAAGCAGTTGCTAACCAGCATCTTTGGATGTATGTCATTTGTTCACAGTACTAAATCACCTGGTTATGTAGCACCATGTGGAATGGGTAGTCAAACAGACATCCGCGATTGGGGAACATACACCAGCAGTGAAAAGCACTGGGCAGGTGGACACAGTCCAGCAACATCTAACTTGACATATGCACATCGTTGTCCATTGTAGGACCCAAAAATTCTGTTTAGAGAATGCCTGCTAGCTTCCTGCATTACTCACGTGATCTCATTGTCGTCACCACGACACAGGTACACATATGCACGCAAGCGTGTTCAATGTTGATGATAGCTGTCCATGAAATGCAGCACACATGCACAGAAATACCCAGGGTATCGGGTCCATTCAGCTGCGCCCACATCACAGTCCCGCACACATGAAGGATGTGTAATGGGTACTGTCCACTGTTGCAGTCAAGGGAGTCTGGGTATGTAGAATCTGGCCTCGTGTTGTTTCGCAGGCAATCCTTTGTCCCGCCTGGGAGGGACGTGCGTAGCACATGCCACTCTCCGCTAATAATGCAAACCATACCGGAGAATGCAAATGCAGGTGTGAAATGTGTACAGCCCTATACCAGTGTACAGTAGGCAATTCACATGGATGGACAAGCGATGACTAAGATGGCACCCATAACTGCAAACCCAGTGGAATTACACTGCCGTAGTAAGGCATTACACAAGTAATACACATAGGGACTACAGTTGACATTCCCCATACAACAAACACAGACAACCAGCCGATGAAGTCCAAAGCAAAGACGAGGTACTGTAGGGACTGTCAGTGACCACTCAGAGCACAGCAAGAATTAAAGGCAGTCACCATAGTCTATTGAGCCCACTTCGCCTGCTTCATAAGCAGACTTATTCAGAATACATACAATGCAGTCCAACCTACTACATTTAAAAGCATTAATTGGTCAGTACATTAGATGTGCTAGGTACTAATTACATGCCTTAAAGGCAGACAAGCGAACAAACCTTACTTGGGTTACAGATCCCACACAGTGAGGACATCAGACATTGCTTCGAAGGTACAGTCTTCATCGGAAAATAGAAATATATGTACATATATGAAAGATGAACCAACATAAAATGTTTTCCAAATGTCTGACTGTGTAAGATACATATATATGTCCTACGGATTGTGCCAATATATTAACAGAACTGCAGACACCTAGTAATATAAATGAACCATAATATATACACATAAACCGTATGATTATGACTACTGTAAAATAGACCAACGAAATGTAAAGATTCACAATGTGCTAATGTAAATATTCATTTAGAAGGTTACTTAAATAAATCAATTCAGACATCCATGTCTAAATACTAACACAAGGCCAGCGAGGTGCTTGCCCTCACATGTACTGGGATGTTGTTCCACAGCATAGTGAGTGTCTGGGTGATGAATCCGTCCCAACAACACGCTCGATTAATGACAGTGTCAAGGTGTACGCCAGCTGCCCTTGTGGTTCTGAGGGATCTAACTTATTTACGTGAAGCATAGTCATCAGATCTGGGTTCGACATAGCCTTGTATGCCAGGCACGGGTCACCTCTGGGCAAGTGGTATGCAACTGTATACAGCTGGAATTCTTTCAGTCGGTCAGTATAACACATATACCTGAGACCCTGCATCTGTTTGTCGAAGAACTGTTGGTGCCTTTCCAGCTGCTGCAGGTGTTGGGTCAGATACATTCTGAACGCGGCATTGTACCCAATCATAGGTCTATTGAGTGATGAGTACAAGGCGACAATGACCTCCCCTGATCTAGATGTGAATCCCTTCATGATGATGTGGGCAATGTGGAAGGTCTACCTAACTATGTTAGCAACATGTGTGTCTAACGAATGGTTAACAACAACACGTGTCCCCAGATCACTGGTAACCCCCTCTGTGCTCAGTGGATTGCCACCTATATGGTAGCTCGGGGTAACCTTGTTCTTCCAAGGGTATGCCTATGCATTTCCTGGCATTTAGCTGTAGGACATGTCTCTGGTACCACTTATCCACATCTGTGAGGCACTCCTGAAGGATATCTGTGTCAGATGTGTGTCTGACTTTGGCACCCGGTTTGCAGTCATCTGCAAACATTGTCACCCATAACCCCCCTGTGTATGCGTGTACATTGGAAACGATGCTGGAAATAGTGGACCCAGGACTGAGCCCCATGGGACACCACCTGTGACTGGCTGTGAGTATGACATGGCGCCAGCAACTATGGCCATGTGTGTTCTGTGACTTAGCCAGTTTGCAACCCATATGGCGATGTATGGATTTACATTCAAGATGACGGGTTTATCAATTATACCCGAGGGGTATTGTGTCAAGGCCTCTGCCGGGTTGAGGTAGGCTGTATGGACTGCTTTACCCTCAGCAATGGCCTTGGTGACTGATTCTACAAAGTGAAACACGTGTAAAGGGCATGATCTGACTCTGACCAAGCTAAACTGGGTTGTATCCAAAGTATGCGAGTCCCCTATGTCTTTATCTATGTGTCCCATTATGATCCATCTCCATGGCTTTGCAGATAAGGCTTGTCAAACTAATGGTATGGTAATAACCAGGGTCAGTGGAGGCACCATCTATGTGGAGTGTGACTACAGTCGCCTGTGCTACTACTCAGGTACGATCCTGAGGTGAGGCTAAGATTAAACAGCTGTCCTAAGTGTGGGTTAAATTCCCCATAGAGTTCCTGGAGTACACAGCTGGGACACCATGTGGACCCATGGATGCTGTGTTGACTGCCTTGGGGCTGGATGTGGGTAATGCTGGACATACCCACGGCAGACGTGGCACGTGGCACCGAGTCCGATGCCCAAGGGACCACACACATAGCCGGCCTTAGGCATAGGCCAAGTAGGTAGCCGCCTAGGGTGTTGCTCTACCGGGCACCTTTCCAGACTCTATTTGGTGTAGGTAGACCAGGAGGGGTAGCGGTGATGTATCGGTGGCAACTTCTGCCTAGGTCACCACTTACCCTAAGGCCACTCTTCCCGTGGGTAATACAGCAGTACCCACACCCAGACGCTGGTCATTGCTAGGGTCATTGCTAGTATGGCATATCATCTATGTCAGGAAACCATATATCCCCAGACATAATGGCACAGCATAATGCCTGTTCACCGGCCAAAGGCAGACATACGCCACCCGGGCGGTGCGGACGCATCGCGCGAGATGTCCGCTAACAATGTCGACATTGTCTCGCTTTGTGAAACAAACTCCACATAGACATTCAATAATAGACAGCGACGGACAACCCGATGTCCTCGTGGCTGAGCTGTTCAACCTGTTCCGCCATGTTAAATGTGTGTAGCACAGCGGAACCGGGCCAAACAAAGCAACGGACATGTCTGTGGCTCAGTGAAAGTCGCCACGCAATGTTAAACCCTTGTAATATTGCGACACAGGCCATACATACGGAGGGTTAGTAATGGAAATTGGTCAGTTCGACCAGACCGTGTGCAATTAGTATAACGAGATCTACAACGGGTACACCGCCAATCGATGCACACGGTTACGAATAATTGGGGGCGTGACATGGTACCATGGACACGGACAAACGTGCCCATGTGACTCATCTAACATTCGTACAGGGTCAGGGCAGTCCCGCACAGTGGGCGGACAAGACCAAACCCAAAGCACCACAGCAACACCCTGACAATCAAGGCCTGTATGCGATGGGATATAAGCAGCTGTCATCTGAACAGCCCTGCGGTGACGACATATGCATCCTGGGCCATGAGCGAGGGGAATTAGGAATGTTCAACATGCAGTACCGCACCTTTCCCAGCAGGAGAATGGATGCCTGTGACGTGCGTGTGCGGGGATATGTAAATGTACATAGGTACCATGGGTATGCATATTAATGACAACGAACAGCTAACGGTACTGGTCACAGTAACCGCAAACGTGAATGCAGTCACGCTTGAATTACGACTATAGAACATATAGATGTGCACGGTACCTAAAGCGCCCATGCTGCAAAGACTGTTACATATATAAAGCTGTAAGTGCTTTCTGCACACGCCCGCCAACCGGATCAGACATATGTTACCGAATAGTCACAAGTAACGCAAAACACGTAACCACACAGACACTGTAAACATATATAAACGGACTACGGATATGCATGTGCGCGCGCAGAACCCACAATCCGACATGCGAAAGTGTGCGTGTGTGATCCAGTGGAACCAGGGAAGGTTACGGATGTCTCCTCCACACATTTACATTCATAATTGTAAAATATATGCTTAAATAGTACTTATTGATTCCATGCTTTGTTATCGTAATGCTACTATTATACACATTGATATACAATATCCTGATCAACACACTACATTCTAAGGTGCACTCACAACAATTATCAACTATGTGTCCGGATACTTATTGTATTTACCAATATTGTATATATATTAACACATTGTTGCCGTATCGTTTCCATGAAGTAAGGCATGCAACACTGATATGTATATGTCACGTTATAATCAAGACTTGGAGCACTGTCCACCTAACTATGAGCAGGCTTATTGATTATTTCGCTTTAAACCGACTCTGAAGGAAGTGTATAAGGGACGGCTATGTCATGCATTCCGCATCCGACGATGCCCCATGTTAGTAGGTGAGAGAGCTCAGTATCCTTTCACTGTGGAGTCTATCATATTTGACAGTGTCTGTTTTGCCGATATATGTTCCATAATGTCGCTTATGAAGATGGGCAGGACGCAAGGTTTGCTGTATTTCCGCATACTGGCACGTGGATATAGATAGGCCATGTCATACAAACGATGGGTAGTCAAGCAGACATCCACGATTGGGGAACATACAGCGGCAGTCAATACCACTGGCCAGATGGTGACAGTCAAACACGTTCTACACTTTACAAATGCACATCGGTGTCCATTGTAGGACTCCAAAAATTACGGCTTGCTCCTTTATACACCGGATCGCCAATCAGAGTACTAACCGTGACTACGGCACAGCTAGACATATGCACCACCAGCGTGTTTAAGGTTGATGATACCTGCCCATGACATGCAGGACATATGAACAGAGGTCCCCAGACTGCCGTGTCCATACATGTGGCCCATATCCCAGTTCCGCACACATGAAGGATGTGTCATGCGCATCGTGGGGTTGCAGCCATGGTATCCTGGGTATGCAAAATGGGGCTCGGTGTTGTTTGGCAGATAATCCGCTGTCCCGCCTGCGGGAGGGCTGCGGTACAGGACGGCCTTAGTCCTCAGTAAGGATGCAAAGCATCCATAGGGTAATGCTAAAGGCAGGTGTGAAATGTGTTCAGCCCTACATCAGTGTCCAGTAGGCATTTCCCAAGGATGGACAAACGCACGGACAAGATGGCACCCATAATAGCAAACCTGGTGGAATCACACAGCCGTTGTAGGGCATGACACAGGACATACAGATGGAAACAACAGTAGATACACCCGTAGACATCCATCCTGCCGCATAATCCCAGCGCATACAGCAGCCAAGGTGCTATCACGCATGTGGGGATCACCCGCCCACTCTGGAACATACGCGCGACCTGTGGAACACATATTAATGGCACACCAACAACGCCAACTAGGAAGGTCATACTATCGCTAAAATATGGCTCCCACACATAAACAACATACTGTCATGAATAAATAGGTTCTACATGTACCGCTGTGTTATACTGACAATACAGTGGCGGATAGTTCACAATGGTACCTCTGAGGATTATCTAAAGCAGTTGCCAACCTGCAGGACTACAGTAACACCATATGGGTAAATTGTGGAAGGACACGGGTTACGTAGCACTACATAATATGGGTAGGCGGACAGACATCCGGGAATGGGGAACATACGCGCAGTCAAACCCACTGGCCGAATGGACACAGTCCAACATGTTCTAAACTTTACATATGCACATCGGTGTCCATTGCAGGACCCAAAAATTACTCCTTAAGTAAGTGTGGGCAACATAGTGTGAACCGAAAGAGGTGACAGCCGTGACTACGCACAGGTAGATATATGCACCACAAGCCGCCTTCAAGGGTGATGACAGCCGCCCATGAAATGCAGGACATATGAATAGGACTCCCCAGGCTGCTGCGCCCATACACGCTCACATCCCATTTCCGCACACATGAAGGGTGTGCAAGGGTACTGTCGAGGGTTGCAGACATGGGATCGTGGGTATGCAAATATGGGTGTCGGTGTGCATTGGCAGATGATTCGTTGTCCCGCCTGCAGCGGACGGCCATGGCATATGCGCATTCGCAATACTAATACCGATCATCCACCGAAATGGAGAATGCAGCTGTGAAATGTTGACAGCCCGATACTAGTGTCCAGTAGGCAGTTCCCATGGATGGACAAACGACGCCAAGATGCCACTCATAGCTGCAAACCTGGGGGAATCCCACAGCTGTTGCAAGGCATAACCCAGGGAATACAGATACGGTCTACAGTACACACTCCCCATTCAAAGCAAGACCGCTGGGCAGATACCGCGACACAACACTCAATGTGCCAGCACATCTATGGGGATCACACGCCCATACAGTGGAACAGATGGGTCACCTGTGTAAAGATACCAATGGCACAATCTCCACGCCTGCTGGGAATGACATAGGATGGTCAAACTATGGCGCTGCCACCAATGAAAGACATCCTTCGTGAATTAATAGGATTGATGTCAATACACCATGGCAAACACCCAATGAACAGGGAAGACTTGCTGGCACCCTATGGCCACAAACCATGTCACACATAGGTAGATGGAACAGTCAACGAACATTTCGGCCCACGACAGGTCGATATGGTATCCAAAGGTACTTCATAGACATGTATGCGCTTATCACCCGCTGGCCCTGTGAGACTTACACATAACATGGAAGTATCCAGGCTTTAAATGTCCACCCTTACACTTCCATTTGTCACTTTCTATGCGAGCAATGGAGATGTAGCCACAGCATAGAAAGCAGAGACGCATCGCTAACGAAACACACACATGTCAACATCACAGAAAGCATACTATGAACACACTTATTACATGATATTGTACTATGAAACACAAACAAACCAGCAACCTGCAGCAAGAATAGTCCCCGTAGTTCGACACAACACAAGTCTTCGTAACATTTAAACAGTTCATTAAAACATGCAACGCTTGTTTCCACAACGCAGCAGGAAAAATGCTATGTCTAAGAATGTTCACAATCAACAATGTGAGTCTTAACATGATTTTAAATATCACACTGTTGATTGTGAACACTTTAAGAATTTGCTTATTCAGTTGTATTTGCGAAAGCAACGGAAACACACACACACACACGGAAGGGACGGGAGATGAACCTACGCCTATTTACATGAACTCAGTACAGTATGAAGCATTTACAGAACGCCACCGAAAGTTAACTGACGTGAGCGCTGTCAGAGGCATACTTGTAGGCTGGTGACGCCACCCGCGATAACAATAGTTGGCAATAGCTAAGGTATGTGTTGCGGAGCCGCCTAAAAGCATGTTCATTCGCAGAGGCAGCTGGAAACACACACACACACAGACACACACACACACGGAAGGGACGGGGCACGAACCTACGCCTATCTACATAAGCACACTACAGTATGAAGCATTTACAGAACGCGCTACCGACTTTACTGAACAGAGCGCTGTCACACGATACTTGTAGGCTGCTGACGCCACCCGAAGACAATAGTTGGCAATAGCCAAGGCATGTGTTGCGGAGCGCCTAAAAGCATAAACAGTCGCAGAGGCAGCTGGAAACACACACACAGACACACACACACGGAAGGGACGGGCACGAACCTACGCCTATCTACATGAACACACTACAGTATGAAGCATTTACAGAACGCTACCGACTTTACTGAACAGAGCGCTGTCACACGATACTTGTAGGCTACTGACGCCACCCGCGAAGACAATAGTTGGCAATAGCCAAGGCATGTGTTGCGGAGCCGCCTAAAAGCATAATCAGTCGCAGAGGCAGCTGGAAACACACACACACACACGGAAGGGACGGGCACGAACCTACGCCTATCTACATGAACACACTACAGTATGAAGCATTTACAGAACGCGCTACCGACTTTACTGAACAGAGCGCTGTCACACGATACTTGTAGGCTGCTGACGCCACCAAGAAGACAATAGTTGGCATAGCTAAGGCATGTGCGGAGCATCTAAAAGCATAATCAGTCGCAGAGGCAGCTGGAAACACACACACACAGAGACACACACACACGGAAGGGACGGGGCACGAACCTACGCCTATCTACATGAACACACTACAGTATGAAGCATTTACAGAACGCCACCGACTTTACTGAACAGAGCGCTGTCACACGATACTTGTAGGCTACTGACGCCACCCGAAGACAATAGTTGGCAATAGCCAAGGCATGTGTTGCGGAGCGTCTAAAAGCATAATCAGTCGCAGAGGCAGCTGGAAACACACACACACAGAGACACACACACACGGAAGGGACGGGCACGAACCTACGCCTATCTACATGAACACACTACAGTATGAAGCATTTACAGAACGCCACCGACTTTACTGAACAGAGCGCTGTCACACGATACTTGTAGGCTGCTGACGCCACCCGCGAAGACAATAGTTGGCAATAGCCAAGGCATGTGTTGCGGAGCATCTAAAAGCATAATCAGTCGCAGAGGCAGCTGGAAACACACACACACAGAGACACACACACACGGAAGGGACAGGGCACGAACCTACGCCTATCTACATGAACACACTACAGTATGAAGCATTTACAGAACGCGCTACCGACTTTACTGAACAGAGCTGTCACACGATACTTGTAGGCTACTGACGTCACCCGCAAGACAATAGTTGGCAATAGCCAAGGCATGTGTTGCGGAGCGTCTAAAAGCATAATCAGTTGCAGAGGCAGCTGGAAACACACACACACACACACACACACACACACACACACACACACACACACACGGAAGGGACGGGGCACGAACCTACGCCTATCTACATGAACACACTACAGTATGAAGCATTTACAGAACGCTGCCACCGACTTTACTGAACAGAGCGCTGTCACACGCATACTTGTAGGCTACTGACGTCACCCACAAGACAATAGTTGGCAATAGCCAAGGCATGTGTTGCGGAGCGTCTAAAAGCATAATCAGTCGCAGAGGCAGCTGGAAACAAACACACACACACACACACACACACACACACACACACACACACACACACACACACGGAAGGGACGGGGACGAACCTACGCCTATCTACATGAACACACTACAGTATGAAGCATTTACAGAACGCTACCGAAGTTTACTGAGCAGAGCGCTGTCAGGAGGCATACCCCACGTGAGTGGTATCATTTGCAGAGGCAATGCGCCCGATCGAGTTCGACAGAGTGCGCAGTCACGCAGTCTGTTAACATCCTGTCGCCAGACACTAACACGCTAGTGCTGCAGTCGGAATAACAAGTAACTACTGATCAGTACATCACTGCATACTGGGCATGCTCAGACACTTAGACTCGCACAGGGCAGACATGCATACACATGGTGCGACGGCATGGGTGGCGGAATGTGGACCGCCGGTGTGTCCAGCCACACAACAGAAACCTGGCCATGCCACAGACGTGGCTATGTAGGGGATACAGGCATGCACCCGGGTATAACTGCAGACGGGCGGTGTGCACTGTGCTGTGTGTCTATCTACACAGCTGCCTACTGGGCATGCTCAGACACTTAGAGTCGGCACAGAGCAGACATGCATACACATGGTGCGACGGCATGGGTGGCGGAATGCGGACCGTCCTGTGTGTCCAGCCACACAACAGCAACCCGCCATGCCACAGACGTGGCCGCTGCTGCGGGAATATCTAGGTGCAATTAACCATGTGTAGGACTGGCCTACAGTTTGTTGCATGCTACAGACAACCCTCCCAAACACAGGATACCTTCACAGATGTCCTGAGGACACTGGTGAGTGGGCATGCTCTCACAACAGCACCGTATTGGGTGACATGAACCACCCATACATAGCCTGGGAACATTACCCATGGCACAACACACTACGCCAGCAGTCCCAGGTGTTCACACACCTGGCCACTGTTAAACAGCCATGCACCATACATACTAGGGGATGTCTGACAGTTCTGCCCATCACACATGGTGAGGATATGCCCCACACAGGATGTACAGCCCTCAATGGTGATGCAAGACCGTATAGTGGATCCACTGGTCATCCACTCCTGTAACCAACACCAGCATGGGGACCTCAGTGATGACCTCTCCACAGAAAACCACACACATCATATGACCGTGTGGTACCCTACAAGTCCTCCATGCCAGTGTTGAACACAGGCCAGACCGCAAACGCCTAACGAATGCCTTCCCCGACCACTCCACATGCATGTCTGCAACAGGCAAACATGATGACATCAGGACCTTGTCCACCACAGGTAGGCACATGGTGTGGTGGACCGCAGCCACTGACTACCTGTACATCAACAGTTGGAGCTAATACATGGCAGAGCAATGACAGTACCAGGGAAACCATCACCCATTCATACCGGCGCCACCATACGGCCCCACATACCATCATCCACGGCCGCCAGGGAGTGGTACTGCAGAGGGCACATGAGACAACCACAGGGCCTTCCCTAACTGTGGTAAGGACATGGTTGGGGGGCACACAGACTTGCCTGGAAATGGTCCAGAATGGTACAACAGTCACTGCACCCACAGACATTGTCTGCAAACCACAGGACATGTTCCATTCATACATCCCCCAACAGGGAACATATCCATCCCACCAGAGTGTATCCTCCCAAACATCTCATATGGCCTGGAGTGATCCCATATCTCTATGGTGGTTGACACGTCAGCAATGGGCACCGATGGTGTCCCTGGCTGTGTGCTACCCATCCTCATTGAGGCCCTCGGCCCACACATGCGCCACTGTGTCATGTTAGCCTTACTATGGGCTATGTCCCCAATGGATGCCATATGGCATCTGTGGTCCCACTATGCCAGGGTAGTGCTCCTATGGACTGTCAACAGCCACACCCTATACGCTTGACAAGTGTTGTCTGCAAAGCTGTGGGAGGTCCATACAGGTGGCCATGGTTACAGATAGCGTGTACAGCCAATACCGAACATACCCACAACTACATAGTCAAGGGCGGATCCTGCCTCCCGAACCTGCTCGTCCAGTCTGGAGTGGTCACCAAGGCCATTGATGGGGATACGTGGGTTTGCACACAGTACCATGACCTGGTGGGAGCGGTCAGAGCACACTACACATGGGACCCATGGAAAGGCTCGCCAGCATACATGTGGGGACATATGTCACCCGATGCTTCTCAGACAGGTTGGAGGTCACACCACACAGGGTTGGTGCTCAAGGTGCCTTGTCACACTCATATCTGGACCCAGTGGAGGCCCACAGGGCTCACTCCTGGGCCCCTGCCATATGGCATCCGACCTTCCAATGTGCATGCAATCATAGGGGATTGTAGCAGACAAGGTATGCAGATGACTACGCGACCGCCAACATACCCAACACCCCATGTTACACGGACATCCACCTAGGGCGACATAGACATGGATGACTGGTGCCAGAGCCATGGCCTGCTACTAAATGCCAGAGAAGGTGCAGCCCTACCCAGTGTGAAGGACATGTTCGTCCCAATGTCACATGTAGGTGGTACGCCATTAAAGATGGTGGACGGTTCAGGAAATGGCTACCACACCTGTCGGCAACCTCTGTCAACACACACAATGGCAATGTGGGTGTGAAGACATTCCATTGTGGCCTCCTGGTCTGGATGGAATCGCAACCACATCAGGGGTGTTCATTGTACCCCTGTACACATCACACACCAGAGCAATGACTGCGAACAATGGCAGATGTGGCCTGTAGCTAACCTGACGCCTGCAGCACTCGGGAGGACCGCAAACGTTCCACAAGACGGGGATGACGGTGCTAGGACATGTGTCACAAGCTGCACGCCAAGGGGACACCGGCTGTGGATCTTCACAGCACAGCTGCTCCATGGTGATCTGTGCCTGACATACACGCCATGTCTGACCTGGGTGACATGGGCACATTCCACCTCCCAGGCTCCATGCAAACACGGGCACAGAAGCGACTGTCAGACACCTCAACACAAAGATGAGTGGGACGTGCTGGGGAACAGGGTTAACGGCCAGACACCCCCTACAACACGTGGAGGAGTTCCAGGCCATGTGAAGGAAAGGCCCTGACTGCCTTTGTCCAGGACTGCTAATGACGGTGGATGTGTGACGATAGTTATGCGCCAGGCAACATCTGTGTGTCACTGCTAGACCAGGGACTGGGGACTGATGGATATGGCATCCCCATCCTGAGGGGTGTTAGACGCCACACACAGTCATGCTAGGACCACACATGTCGTAGGGCACATATCCTGTTACGCTCATGTGCGCCTATGTACCAATGTATGGGTCCAAGCCGGATGCGGGTATCTGTACTATGCTGATGTAGCCTGACATGCCTGTGGGTACCCCACGACTACACGCGGGGAACTAATTACAGTGCTCCCAGTAGGCACGCAAGTACACCATCAGTATCATACGGGTTAACTGCACCGACATGGTGCTACACATGCAACCACCACACATACTGTGTACACATATCAATGAATGCTGCACCTGTCCTGCATGGTATGTCTGCTGCATGATGTCCGTGCACAACCCACATCACATACATACCTGTCACCAGCCATACACACACACCACAACATACACATCACGCAGTATGCGGACACAGGTATCACATTCACCTCTCACTATCGTGACCACCCTGTGCATCAGAATATGTTAGCTTAACCGCGCAGTGATGGTGTAGCTCACAGTTATGCGGCAGAGACTTCATCATATGCACAGGGTGATATGTGCCACAGGCATGGGCTGTACCAATGGATGACATCATGTGTGTGTGTAAGGGCCAGTGCATTGAGTGGGCATGACTATGTAGATTGCATGTGGGTGTGGTGGAGCCCTACAGTTGTGTCTGCTGTGTGTGGGTGTGTGTGTACACAGTTCAGTCATCTGTGATGCCTACACGGGTATGCTTGGCAGCCCCTGACTGTACAGTGCAGGTGTTACGGCTCACTGTGTCTGCCGGGCGACCTGACCCGCTACTGCCTGGGGTCGCACGGGCACGACCGGGTGGAGGTACGGACTGTCCACTCTCCGATGTCACATGTCCGCTGGAAACGCGTCCACGACGGGCCGCCCAGGGCCACGCCCACGCGGCCTGCTCTGTCCTGGTGTGGATGGTGTAGTAGCAGCTGCAGTGCTGCTGCTACCAGCACCGTCTGGGTGGGCATGGAGGTGGCACGCACACGCTGACCTGCAGCAGGTGGTGTTGCTGGCACACGCCCACGCCCTATGCCTCACCCCTACCTGGTGTTCCTGCACGGACTGCGACGCCAAGGATGGCCATGCCTCGGTCGAGGATACCAGCCATGTCACCCAATCTCCTATCCAGAACATCGGCAAGATGCTGTTGTGCATTCGCCAATGCCTGGATGTTGTCATTCAGGGTACGGATTGCGGACCTCTGCAGCCTCTGCCCTTCCTGGTTCTGCCGCTCGCACGCCTGCGCCGCCATTACAGTCTGGAACATGCGCCTGGTTATACCAGCTGCTGCACCCTGTACGGCAGGTGTATGTCTAGCGGTGCTCCCCACGAAAGCAGCACCTGCCACATGCCTGCGCGGCACTGCACCAGTCCTTACACTGGCAACATCGCAGTGTACCCACACCTTCTGCAGCCACCACACATTCCTGCTCGGGACAACAGACGCTGACTGACCGTCATCTATGGGCAACGGTGTTGGGGTATGTGTCGGCATCTGAACCGTAAAGCGGGATGAAAGGGACGTATGTGTGATGTTCTCCAGTGGCACAGAGTCTGCCTGTGACGACCCTGCCTGTGCCTCATGCACATGGTCATCACCACTAGTATCTGTGGGGACACTAGCATCAGATTGACCGCAGGAGGGGAACTCACCTACAGCACCTGTCAATACAAAGACATACCATCGGACACAGACACACACACACACACACACACACACACACACACACACACACACACACACACACACACACACACACACAGCATGCATGTGATAATGCAGGTGGCATGCAGCATTCACACAACACAGACCAGTGAATGCAGACCAGACATTCATAGTGGCAGTATGTACACTGCCCTGGTGGGGACAGTACAACAGGCAGGTGTCATTTAGTAGGCATGCAGTACACACATTCATGGTAGTTTGCATGCATCAGCGTGATACACCGTGGCCGGGGCGAAGTTGGGAGTACACATGGCTGCCGACACTATGTAATGTACACCGCAAACATGTGGGGTATCATGTGGACATGTGAAGATGGTGTCCCACCGCATGCACCACATCACAATGGCTGTCACGGTGCAGTGTTATGTGTACAGTCTACAGATACAATGTATGGGTAACAGTGATGTCTGTGCAGGTACGTTTGCTGTGAGCTGTGTGCATAGCTGTATGGTGTGTAGTGCGGGCTCTGTGCCACTGCACAGTAGCAGGACACAGCTATGTGTCTGTGCGATGCGTGACCTGGACGCATTACATTGCCATGTCTGTAAGTCAGTTCAGCTGCTCAGCAGCACGTATATGGTGGACATTGGAGGCACCTGTAGTAGCTGTGGAGAGGCATTCCATGTCACTGGTGTACTACATCAGATGTCCAGGGGGTCCACTACAGTGATGAACCCACTATGTGTGTACAGGGTGCAACGGTGAGTACCCACTGTGGATGTGCTGTGTGGCAACATGCCTGTAGGTATCAACCATGGCCTTGTCTGTCTGAGTCATTGACAATTGTGTGTGGTAGACATCGTGCACACGGCCCTGTGGTGGCCCATGTGACATACACCCATACTAGTGTGAGGTGTCACATTCACAACGGATATGCTGACAGTGTGGATGTCAGCTAAGTTGTGCATAGGTCATATCATGGAGAGACAATGCTGCAGCCAGACATCCACGCATGGGACATGGCATGTGCCATGTCACAACGCGGTGCACCGATGCAGGGCATGGGTCACATTGGTAACACCTGTGCTCTGGCCAGATCACAGCTCACTATGTGGTACTGTGTGCATACTGCACTGGCATACCAATGCATACTACACATGCAGCCATTGTGTAACACCTACACCATTGTATGCATAGCTGAATGCACGTAACACACCAATAGGTTGTGTGGTGTCATACCACTCTACGGTAACGGGTGTATCTACTGTACATGGGTGGTGTGTGTCGGTGGTGCGAGCTGTATACCGTGACTGGGGCACACACAGGTGAGCATGTCATGCCTAGACACATGGGGAATATCAATACAGCAGAACATGCCTTTGACTAGCAACAGACTTACCTGCAACAGACCCTTGTCCTTGCGACACGCCAGACGCATCTGTAAAGGCATTACACAAAGGTATACACATTAGCCATTACTATCTCCACGGTCAGCACTGTGCATGTCACATCATGCATGTGTGGTAGCATGTGCTATGCACATGTCTGCTAACACAACATAGCATACAATGGTTTGCATCTTGTGTGGCCATATACCTGGCATGTATTGCTATATCATGTGTTGTACTATGACACCCACACCCACGCCGCCTATCATACAAACATGCAACACTGACTTACCATGCGGCTCCAGGCTCATAGCTCGAGACACCCACCTCCACGATGGACGCAAGTGTTTCTGCGGTTGTTCCGCGGGTGTCCCCAGACTGGCCAGGAGCTCCTCCGTAGCTGTGAGTGGGGCTGGATTGGTGGCCCACCACCTGTCCCACGCTGTTGCCTGGCGATTGCAGCGCACGCTGTCTTGCATGCCGGATCAGGTCTGTGCAGTGCCTGCGGATTTGTTGATAGCTGCGGTTGTTTCCGCCCACGCTGTTCACCCTCCTGCACATCTCCTCCCACATCTCCTGCCGTTCCTGTGCCTGCTGTGGCACATGGCTAAATAGGGCGTGGTTACTCTGAAGGTATGGTATGATCACCTCCTCCTCCTGTCGGCTAAATGGTGGAAGCCAGGAACGTGGCATTATCTGGAAGACATAATGATGGTGGCAGGTCACATTCACACTGCTGTGCTGGCATACTGTTGGAAATACATTGCTATGACATGTACGACATCTGCACAGTGATCTGTGAAGGGCATCGTGGCAGTGACACAGCCGATGTTGTGGCTTCACACCATTGAGCACTGGGTGTCACATCATATCTGTGTGCCACCCCATCACACTGTGCACGCACCATGTAGATGTTAGCCTGCCATGGACATGTGTACCTGGCTGCACCTATGTCCATATCAGTTGGCATAGGTCCCCATGTGACGCCTGTGCTACTGTTCACCTGGACGCTGTGTATATGTCAGTACACATCACGCCTGTGTCCATTGTGAACGTCAGCAGCGGCACTGTACACATACACATGGACACCTGCACATGCATGTGTTGTGCCATGTACTTCCACACAGCACTGTACGGGTGCTGGACAACTTGCCACAGCTCACCTGTGTTACATATGTGATAGACATGGAGCAATGTGTAACCATGACACATTAGCAGGAAAGGCCATGCATAGCATGTACACACACACATTGTGCAGAGCATCACACAGCACCTGTAACATGACAGGGTGCATCGCCGCCACATTACTACTGTGTATGGTTGATAGTGAGAGTGCCTTTTGTCCATTGCACCATGTGGGACTGTGATAGCTCATGCAGCCTTGCTGGTCAGCTCTGCATGATATGGCAGGGTATGCCACATACATGGCACTGGGTGTGACCCACCCGGGGCTGACGGTATTGGCAGGGTGGCTGTCCATTGCATATGTCATAGCTGTGTGAATATGGACATTCAACATGTTTATCACCATGGTGTGGACACTGTCCTCGAGCAGGTATGCTGCACGCTGCTTGTTGAGGGTGTGTGTGGTGCATGCAGGTATCACACATCCATGCATACACTGTAGCCCTGGCAGGTGCTATGTGCTGGGATGTTGATCGACACAGTGCTGTATGTGTACACACACCGCTATCCCATGCACATGGATGGCTGCCTGAACTGATGTGGGTAACACATATGTGTACATCCAGTGCCCGCTGCCACCCACATGTCTGCTGCTGCACTACACACCGCCATCCCTCCCTCTGTGAATGTGGTGTTGTGCTCAGCAGAGGTATCCATGTATGGGGACAGGGATGTTCACATAGCAGGCCCACTGATGGTATCGCCGATCTGACCATACACATATGATGCACCCTCACACATACAACCCATTCATATTGTTGTTCACAACGGTGACACAGCTATATTGCTATGCCGGAGGCATTCACAGACATACATACACAGAGGCATGCACGTCCATCTGTGTCATTGCCTGGACTATTGGTGTGGTTTGGCACCTAACGGTTTGACTGCAGGTGGCGAGACCTACTGTGCACATGTCTACATGGTAGGCCTGTTCTACGGTAGGCATCTGTGATGTGCTGTGCACATCTCATATCTGCACATTTGGTTGGTGTCCATCGGTCCACGGGCCAGTGGTGGGACATACAGGGATGTTGCTGAACATATATGCATGCGACCCTGTACAGCTGTGACGCTTAGCCTCTCAGATGCTCATGTGTCGTGGACGGAACACCGCACACACACATGTGGTTGTGGGCTGCCGTCCATACTCCAGCTCCACCTGTGGGTTGCTATCATCCCACACACTCCTTGTACTGTATGTTCAGGCTATGCACCTATGTGGGGCTTGTGTGCATGCAATACGATACTATGTGCCTTTGCACCCATCACAGACATTGTCACACAGGTACACCGCAGCCATACACATCGCAGCTTGTTGCCAGCACGGCACATGTGGTACACACCTAACACATCTCCTGTGGGACATGGTAATTTGTATGGGCATGTCCAGTAGTGACATACCACAGCTACCCCTACATGACGGCTATGCAGGACATGTCTGTGTACATCTACTGTGACATGTACACGAGCAATGCCCCCCTACCTACATCACATGGTACTACCTGTGGAGTATGTGTGTCTGCATCCATGCTATGGCCATAGATGACAATTGTACATCAATATGTGCAACATACCAGTGGGGTTGTCATGTGCACATGTTCCATGTGTCAATGCATTGTTTGTGTCTGTTGGGCGGTCATTGTTGTGCATGGTTTACATGGCTGACATAGTGTACTGTGTCTGATTCCAGGTACTTCATTGGGCTACCAGCATTGTACATTTCTACAGCACATTCCAGCCATCATGTAGCCAGCTTAGATGACAGTGGGAGGTGTTCCGCCATGTGCACATATGTCACACGGTACGAGGGTGACTGACACACATTGTCAGGACTGGGTTCTGACTGCTGTGGCTGTGTGTACCGCTGTTGACAACCATGACCGCACCAGATGGTGTCTTCTGGATGTGTGACATTCACAACAAAAACCCACATTCACATAGCAGCACATCGCCCACGACAATGGACATTCCTGCATGAACACTGTGTACGGTATGTCTGTATGACCACTGCATATATCACTGGTGGCCACCAGCATGGCTGCCTACAACAGCAGTGTGTATCCTGTGCAAACATGGGTTACACCAGTCACAACACACCTGTGTCAGATGGCCCTGTAGTGGGTGACAGTGCAGTTCCATTCATCATGTAACAGTATACATCGTGGCACCAGTATGTTGCAGACATGTGAACGGCTGTGCTAGTCGACATATGCACACATGACACATCACCTGGTACACCGTGTCTGCCTTGCCACCTGCTATTGTGACCACCCTGTGATGACATTGTACAGCACAGATGGACTTGGACATGTGATGGCTCAATGGTGAATTAACCCTCCAGGTGTGTGTCTAGCCAGGTGTCCAGTAGCCAGTGGTCTGCATGCAGGGATAGTCTACATTGGCCTACTCTGTCACTGGGACTGTTGACTATGGTCATACTGTTGTTATGCAGGCATGTGCTGTTTGTCCAGTCTGATAGTCGGTTCAACCACACTACCGCGGCACACATGACGGTGGACATCTGCCTAAGGTGTGCAGCCCACATGTACATCTTCACATGCTATGCTGCCTGTGCAGCGTGTCACATGTCTGTCTCCGCAGGGCTGTCACAGGTAGGCACAGCATGCAGTGATGTGTGACAATGCTTACACCATCCACTGTGCTGTACACCAGCACTGCACACACAGTACAGCACACATGTCATTTATCTGCAGTGCCTGGGACCTGCCTCCATGCCCTACACGGCACACCTGCCAGTCCAGATTGTACACAGATCATACCTCACAGGCACATACCTGGACTGTAACACACACGGTGGGTGGTTCCCACACCACACCGTGATTTACACACATACTGTATATTCCCATGACACATTGCATCATAGGTAGTCCATGTTCAGATACCCATGTTCGTGGCCGCTACGCACATTGTGACACGCGACAGTGAATACACTGTACACCACAGGTTACATGCCAGTCGGGTTGGCATACTGTACATTGCACCTAGGACAGTTGCTACTGCTATGTATTGCCAGCAACACACCTTCCCTAGTATGGACTCCCATGTACCCACACATGCTTGGCCATGCAGTACGCATAGCTGGGTGACACATTACACGACACATACCATACCTACACTACCCTCAGCATGCACCAAACCTCCATGTGTCTGTGTGCTAGGCCTACACACCTCCCCCCTCTGTTTGCTGAACATCCATGCTTACCATCCCTGCTAGCCACACCCTAAACACACAACCATAGCAGCATGCATGGTACATACACACTACAGCCGGTATTACTGACATCCACTGACAGAGGTAGTTGATGGCATGGCACCCCGTACGATGGACAGTCTACGTGCCTATGCCAACACTGATCACAGTGCACTTCTGCTACATTTACACACTGGTAGGGACCATGCTATTCCACACTGAGACATGGTGGTACTGGCCTTTTCACAGACGCCACAGTGGTATTCCTGTTCCATGCACACGCGCTGTATGGGCACATGTGCAGGCTGTTGCACGGTAGTTATGTTCACCTGTGTGTTGTGTGTCACTTGACAGTCATGGTGGGTCCTGATGGTGCATGACATACTCCACAGCTAGCTACCTACACATGACTGCCAGACATTGCAGTGTGGGCCCTCACGCAGTGTGGTGGTATGTCTCTGCTGTTTGACTACATCCACATTCAATGCAGCATACCACGGTCATGCAGGCATTGACGACACAGATGTTGCTGGCATCGTGCCTGCCAATGGGGTACCTACCAACAATACACACTCTCACTCACTACAGGGTTCCAATCCTTGGCTGACATTGTATTAACCCTGTGGACACATACATAGTACTGCCATGCACATGTTATGTCCGGGAACACAGTCCCAATGTCACCTCAAACCGAGTTGTTGTATCCCGCCAACCTGGCTGTTACATGTCTCTGCAGCAGCACACGTCAGTGACTGCTAGCCCATTCATGTACATTGTGCACCCTGACCACCACACTACCACATCTATCACACTACACATGGATGGTACTGCATTGCACGATGGGGCTGCATCTCTACACCCATGACTGGGCCATTCAGTATGGCACTGGGCCACATCTTGACATACATGCTTCACACACTCATTGACTACCTGCATGCCTTTCCTGGCACCCTTGTTGGGCTTCTGTGCGCCACAGCACACCACATCCCATGCTGGCCACCTGTCATATTATTGCATGGGTGGTTGGGGTGGTACAGAGGGTATCACATCAGACATGATCCGCCTTTGCCCTTCAGCACCATTCCACTTTATGCTATTGCCAGTGTACACATCCAGCATCACATCGCACTATGTATCAGGATGTTACGCCATGTGCCTTCTGTACAGTTCACACAGTGGTGCAGGCATATCATGCTAACTACAACATGTCAGGGACGTAGACATTGCACAGTCCTCAGACATGTGGCCCTCATGCTCAGTATTTGCATACGCACACTACCTGCTGTCACACAGTACTGTACATGCCTACATATACCACTTCTACATACCTGGCAGCATTCTAGCTCATCCTACTATGTTGCTGACACCCATACAGGTGTCAGTGTGGCAGATATATCATGTAGATATCATTGCATCAGTTACATCACACATAGTGCATACACATCACCTTGCATACTGACAGTCATGCGTGTGTATCACATGGATACTGTCCCTATACAGGCATATCACGTTGTACATGGTTGATGTACACACACATGGCCCACATGGTGCTGTGGTTGCCATATTACACCATGGCGTGGGTACACATATGCAGGACCACGATTTCTGGACCGTATGTCTAGCTGATACCTTGGGTGCCCTTGTACCTGTGCCATACACACATGTACACGCAGGCCGTGTTACAATAACACATGTGTGGTGTACCTTACACAATGGATACAACGTTACATGTCTCAGTATAGTCATGCTGTGCTCTCTACCCGGCTCAGACAGTTTACATATACAAATGATAGTCATGTAACACATCTGTATTCACCTGCATGCCACTAACACAGGGGTGTAATCTACTCTGCCATGGGCCATGTTCTCCGCAGTACTGATGCATGTAGTACTCCTACATGGCGTTTGCAGTGGGCAGGGTGGGAGGAGCAGTCCTGCATGTGTGCACACATGCCACATTGCTCGGCCCGGGCGTCTGTGTGACATCCACAGACTGGACACACACCATGCTGTGGGACATAGGTCCTGTGCACATCCCACAGGGGCACACTGTGTCACTAGTCATGTGATAGCTGCCTTGCTGGTAGGTGACACAGACCCATGGTACCACCACAGCGGACGACTGTATAGACATGACAGTTGACATCCACTTCTGCCGCTCAGAGGACACTACCATGGGGGGGGTGTCAGTACTGTGTACATTGCACATGTGTTTACACACGGCCCCGCTGGACATCATTGTGGCACACATTGCACCTGCTATGGAACGTTTGGACATGGTTACTTGCTGTTCCTCCATTTCGGTACCTATTCTGCTACTACATTGTCCCATATGTGCAGGCCATACATATCTTGTGTATGTACATAACATTAGGCCATCCCTCCATCATGCATGCTATGCCTGTGATACTGTCTATGATTTGTGAACATATCCATCATGACAGCTTTGCATTACACATAATTGACATAGTCGCCCTACTGCGTGGGATACGGCATGTCGCGCGCATTCCGATGACATCGACGGTATATGCCCATGCACATGTGTGCTGTGACACTATACATACATGTCCTATCCTGCTGTGGCACTTCATTGTTGGATATCCACTGCCAGCATCAGCGCGGGTGGTGGCATTGTTCTGTGTTTGCAACCCCTATGGCAGACCTGGGGTAGGGTTACCACCTGTGCCACTTTGCAAGGGACAGTCCCTCTTTGGGCAGTTGTGTCCTGACAAAATATATAACAAATGGCAAATGTCCTGAGATTGTAGGACATCACTATATCCCATTGGGCTAAACAGAAATAAAACATTCCAATAGTCAAGTAAAACAATTCTGTTTAACAGAAACACAGAGTTCATTTATACTTTCCATGCATCCTGACATGTTAACTATACGAGCAGCACATCAAGGGTTTCTGTGAGGAGGAGATCAGAAATATCAGTGTTGGTCATTATACTCAGCTACAAATTATATAATTTCAAATAAATTTTTGTAAAATAATGTAAATTCAAAGGACTGTTTCACAAAACACTATTGCAGTCACAGAACACAAAAAATGTACCTACTTTCTTGATGATGAGATCTCAGAGCAATGCACTTAGAGCTGACAGGAGACAAAGCTCACGGCATAAAGGTAAAAGGTATGCTGCACTTCTGCTGAGCATGAGAGTAAAAATGTATTCCTTGTATGGTATATACTGCAACAAAACCTACTTCTGTTACATCTCAGTGAATTTAAATTGCAAGTTTCATGACTCCCACTTGGATAGGTTAACCAAAACTCCAAACTGCACAAATGTATTGTCAACTCTTGCAATGATAGCTGATTTTGAATTTTGTGATGGCAGCTTAAGGTGAGAAGACAGAATATAAAAGAACTAAAATTAGAAATGCATTGCAAAAGATGGGATCCTACACATTTTTATTGATTAGTGTAGCATATCTAGAGTTTGTAGCTGTCTAGATCTTTTCTGATTGCAAACAATCAGAAACAATAGCCACTACAGAAATTACCAGTATTGAATAAGGCAGAATATTTAATTTCGGATCACAGTGATCTGACTGTTGTCCACCAACTGAAATAATGACACTCCACTATTAAATTCTAGGGAGATGCTTAGCGTAAGATAGTGTCAGATGTTTTAGTATGGTATGGGTATGAATCAGGAATGCTAACATCTGGGATCAAAGCTCTAAAGTTCAATTACAATGGCAGGATTGATTGAAGTGTGTTTCAAAAGACAAACTGAACACCTCAGAGTGCCACCAAGGTAAAGGAGTCTCAGACTTAGTATATATAAGTAGTCAGGATGTGAACATCAGGATGAACAGGGGGCATCATACTTTCAAGTGTTCGAGGCAGTTTTGAGTTTTGATGTGTGCATTTGAAACTTTCTGTTTTGTGATCACGTTTGTCATTCACTAAGCTATCACATGTCAGTCATGGAAACTTATTGTACATGTTTAAAGCTCTGAATGTGTATATCTACATGTGGCTCAGGTCAAATTCCATGATAGATAACTGCCCAAATCACTATATGCCATGGAATGCAAATTCTGTTTGCCATTTTCCATAAGAAAGAGCTGATGGTATGTACATGCTAGCAGATATCATTTGCTTTTGGAGTTTTCTCCCCTCTTCATGTTTGTGCAACTGTGGAGTTGGCATATATATGAGATCAGTGAGTGCAGAGGGTGTGCTCCTCACATGGGGGGGGGGGGGTGTTTGCTCCCCCTGAAAAAGCATTTATAGTTTGAAATGTCAGCCTTTATATTTTTGCTATTTATGTTAAGGGTTTATTACCTTCCAAATTAGGTTTGTATCTGCTTATCTGCTTATATTTATATGTTGTATTTCACAATTTATCTTTTAAAGTTTTTAAATATTTTGACAGACTAAGCATAGATTGGTATTAGCAGTGGAACATCAAAGGAGATTTCAAAAATGGGATATTAGTTTAATAGCAAAATACTATACCTACCATTATTTCTGTGCCCCGTGCTTGGCAGTTACAGATCAGTAAGAATAAATTATAAACAAAAAGTGAGGTCTTCAGCTAGAGGAATATACTGAGTTGAACAGCAATTAAATATGGGTCAGTTTATTTTACCAATGCACATTTGCCATGAGATTAGGAAAGATGGTGGGTGCGGTCATGGACAAGTTTACCTTGTCTGCATTATGAGGCCTCATGGTCTACAACTACACCAAAGACTCCAGTCAAACAGATAGTAAAGGTGTGTTTGTGACAAAATGTACCATATGAAGAAACAATAGAGTTCAGACATACTTGTGGCTTACAAGTAGTAGAGATGATGAAAGAAGAGCAAACACTAACTGTGAAGTACCAGTGAGAGCACAACAACCAACCACAGGGGACTTGATCCCACAGCTATTATCATATGAAAACCCAAAGACAATACATTACTGTGTTGAGCTACTTGCATAGCCCCTCTGAAACTTTCAGTCAAATAATGGTGTGTGTCACAAAAATGCATCTTATACAATGTTTACATAAAAATGTGGTGGATATGTTACTCAAAATGACAACAAACACTGATCTGAAATTGATTGCACTGGCACAATACACAAGCAATAATGTGGAATAGAACCCACAAGCTACATATGATGATGACTGGGGCTTCAATTCCCCATATAAACTGCATATGCTGATGATTGTGGATTCAATGCACAAGCAATGATGGGGAATTGAACCTACAGTTATCAGCTTATGCAGCTTGTATATCTCAGCTTCAATTTGTTAAGACACTTGCACAATCTTTCTGATAGCTTTAGTTAAACAAGCAGTAACATTATCAGACCAGGTATACTGAGAAAGCAGTTGTCTGAGAAATGTACCAATGAAATGGAAAAATGCAGCTCACACAAATTTTCCCATTAAATGCTGCATCTGCCAAACTCTAAAGTACAGCAAACATAAAGGCCAAACAAATATGATGTTAAAATAGTCAACTAAGATGGGAACTAAATCCACTAGCATCATAAGACAAATTATAAAAGCTATATGCAAAGCATAATGTTTGTTAATACAATTTGATTACTTTATATAAATGTGCCTATGTTACAAGTGATAATTCAATGCTGTTGTTCTTCTTTCAGCTTTTCCTGGTTAGGGGTCACCAGATCAGAACTCCGGTCCACTAATGACTGGCTGTAGACTTTTTTTATGGGTGCCAGTTCAACACCCAACCTTCAATAAAGGCACTCCCATTCTACGCATGTCTTTCGAACACAGAGAGGACATGCAGACTCCACACAGAAGGCACTCCAGCCAAGAACTGAACGGGAGAACCTCTTGCTGTGAGAGAACAACACTACCACTGCACCACCGCGACTACAATAAAGGTGTTTAAAAAAAGACAAACTCTAAAAGCAATGTTTTAACATGATGAGCTCTATGTATAACACCAATGAATCATCCACACACAGATTTAAATACATTCAGCCATCCATATTGCTCCCTTTGAATTTTGAACTTGCAACTAAAGGCCAATACTGTACAAAACCTTTACCAACTGTCTCTCTTTATACAGGACAATGTTTATATGAGCAGTTGCATTCTGTGAAAATAAAACAAGAAAAATAGCAAACCTTCTGAAATAATAGGAAAAAATATTTCCTAGGATTCCTGTTGTACATGCATAAAATGAATACCTTTGTACATGTAACATCTTAGCATTTTATGAAACAACTTGTATTCTTACAAGTTTTTATTTAGACAATGAGTGAGGTCCAGTCATTTGCACTGATTCTAGACATGGTTTGTCCTATAACATCTTCTCTATCTCTACTGTGTGTAACAGGTATACTCGCATTGGAATCTCTAAGGATTTCTAGTCTATCCTCCTTTTGTCCAGCAGCACATCCTCTGAAATAGCTTCAGTGGCTGTGGGGAAAAAAGATGGGAGTGTGTTAGATATG